>NW_026945632.1:87500-130000 GCF_034702125.1 Engraulis encrasicolus | reverse complement strand
AGCCCATGACTTTACATTCAACACTTCTGATCTAACGTTAGAACACTGTATACTGCAGTCTAGGGGTTGCAGGTTCGAATCCCCCCTCTGACCTCTCCCTACATCTCCATCCATGGCTGAAGTGCCCTTGAGCAAGGCACCTAACCCTACATTGCTCCAGGGACTGTAACCAATACCCTGAAAAATAATAACTGTAAGTCGCTTTGAATAAAATGAAAGCGGGATGTCAAATTTGGCCCGCGAGAGAATTTCAAATGTCTATTGCAGTTGGCCCACATACACCATCAATGTATAGCGTAATAATATGACTTGAACATGACATTTGCTGTGTCACAGGATGTGTAGACACATTTGAACTAACAAATATGATGTGATATGGCTAAAATCTGGTAGTCGTCACTGCTTATTAACATCCTTGGTGGGCACCTCAGAAGCTCCTGGAGGGCTACCTGGCGCCCGCGGGCACAACGTTGGTGACACCTGCTGTACAATATACAGATACCGTAGGCCCATGTGTTTTTGAACATATTGTAGGCCAGTGATTTTCAACCTATGGGCCGGGGCCCACTGGTGGTGGTGGGCCCTGAAGGTATTCCAAGTGGGCCTTGAAATAATTTTCTACAAATTATAATCATATTTTGGTGTGTTTTGCTATTGATTTATTTGAGTTTTATTCTTTATTGGGTCCGAAGTGGGCCCTGAACATTTGTGACAATTTCGAGTGGGCCCCACTGGAAAAGGTTGGGAACCCCT
Organism: Engraulis encrasicolus; assembly: GCF_034702125.1. Lineage (NCBI taxonomy): Eukaryota > Metazoa > Chordata > Actinopteri > Clupeiformes > Engraulidae > Engraulis > Engraulis encrasicolus. Next base: position 129,247 of record NW_026945632.1, on the reverse strand, counting down.
GATGTAGGCTATTGCTGAGGAGACGGCTGAATATGAATGCAATGAATCCAAACATCTTGAAAAACCCACCCTGTGTTTCATGAACAGACTGAGATAGAGAACTGATAGGACCACAGTAGTTTACGTTTTTAATTATTAATGAAAGCAGAACGAAGTTGTTGAGCGCAATTGACACAGAATGACCTTTGTCTCACGGGTACCGCCCACTTCCGCCTAACAGGTAAAATTACGTGACGCAACTGCAGCGCTTGGTGGATGAGGAAGTGACCGCGCACGAACAGTTACAGTTAATTTCGCTTTTACTGGAAGATTAAAAACCCCAACCCAGTGCCGAAGAGACTATATGACGTTTTAAACATGTGTGGCTTTGGTAAGTGAACTAGCTGTGTGTGGGATAATACATTCTGTTGAAATGGCGAGTGCGCGCGCATAGTAGCGCCTTTAGTTTGGTCAGCTTGGGCCAAGAGTCTCAGTCATTTGTTTCGGTCGGGTCATGGATTCTAGCCTACATTGCACCAAGAAGTGGTTTGTTTTCGTATCCGTCACTGCAGGCATTGGTTCCTGGCAGCTGTAGGCTACTCTAGCCTATTGTCTGTTTTGGTCTCAGACCTGCAAACTCGTCAAAGAAAAAAAGGTGACGGTGTACAGCGGGGGTTCTATTTCTATTCACGTGAATGACCTAATTGGCCGTGCAAAAGGTGACTGTCACCAACAGGTGACGAGTTTGCAGGTATGGGTCTTTGTTTTGCCGTGTCTGGCTGGTGATGTATGTTGAGACGGTATTCCACCACCTCACCTGGACGCACCATGAGTCACAGCGCTGAAGGACCGCATGATGGCGCTGTCCTGCCTGCCAGAACACCAGTGTGCCTGCCAGAACACGAGTGCCCTCATTGAAACCAATGACATTTTTTGTGAGAAAATTATACTAATTTTTGCAGAATGAATTACTATAGTTATGTATATAGTTTTTCATTCAATACATTGGCCTATCAGGTTTTTGATTCCTTAGGACATTGCAATAATAATAACAGTGACAGTAGCAATAGTAACAGTATACCTGTAATGACAAGTTATTTAAAGTAGTAGATTGGGGTAGCACTGCATTGTATGTAACATATTGTATTGTCTTATGTTCCAGGACAGAGGTAGTGCAGGTAAGGTGCAGTCCCGTGTGTGTGTGTGTGTGTGTGTGTGTGTGTGTGTGTGTGTGTGTGTGTGTGTGTGTGTGTGTGTGTGTGTGTGTGTGTGTGTGTGTGTGTGTGTGTGTGTGTTTTGTTTTAATTATAGCCTTGTGTACGGGTGGGGAGGGTCGCGTGGGACCGACCAGCATGTTATAGCCCTAAAGGTGATTTTTGCATGTTCATAGTGTGCAGCACTTTTGTGGGAAACGTGTGGGGTTTGAGAGGTGCAAGCATTCGAATTTAGTACTAGTTTTGTAGTAATGGTGATTTTGCATGTCCAAAGTATGCAGTGCCCTTGTGGAGAATGTATTGGGTTTGATGAGTGCCAGCCAGCATTTGAATGTAGTGCTACTGTAGTTGTGTAGTGTGAACCAAAGTGTGCAGTACCTGTGGGGGAAACATAGGCCTACTGGGTTCTGATGTATGCTACCCTCCGAATGCCGTAGCCTGTATTTATAGTGTGATTTAGTACCCTGGAGTCTGTTCTCATATTGCAATTTCGTAAATTCACCACAAGAGGGAACTGTTTAACTTAAAGCCCAGCTGGGAAACTCCCATTGACGACACAGCACTCCACAGCACATTGTGCTCACTGCACACAACGAAATTACATTTGAGGCCTCACCCGAGCCCTAGACGGCGCCCCAAGAGAGAGCTGGGATTTACCGCTCCCCCATCGTGTTTGATGTATGCTATGATTGCGTGATCGTTTGTAAGTCACTTTGGTTAAAAGCATTTGCCAAATTTAAATGCAATGGAATTTAATGTAATGTGTAATTGCACCGCTGTCTGATTGGAGGCACCGATCTTGTCTGTTCTCTGGGTACAGATAAGGAAGATTGCAAAGCAGCATGGGATTTCCCAGGCTAGCAGAGTGGTGACAAACTCATACCATTGTTTTATATAGAGTAAAGTGGTAACTGTTGTGTATGATTAAGGGTTTGAACACACTAAACAGCAAAATCTCTATAGAGTAAGACCTCTACACTGACCTAGTGCAGCTGAAGTACAGAGATGTTATTTTTGTTTTAGATTACAGACATGAGACACGCTTGTTGCCGTTAGGAAGTTACAGACATGACACCTTGAGTGCGTTTTAATTTGCGACCTTGCCTCCTCCACTTGCGCTTGTCTCCTCGTCCCGCCTCCTGGCCCCTCCTCCCTGGAGAAAACGATAAAGTTTCCCAGCTGTCAGCCTAGCCACAACAACTTTTGAGGGACTGTTTTTCATTCACCATCCCAATTGCAGAATGAGAAAAAGACTCTACAATTGAGCTTTTGCAAGATATTGAAATATAATGCTGTTGTCATTGATGTCATCATGACGAGAAGCAAGTGGAGGAGGCAAGTGGAGGAGGCAAGGTCGCATATTAAGATGCACTCCTTGTTGCTTATTCATCAACATTCACTTGTAGAGCAGTGGGGCATATACTACAGATGGGATATGTACAGTCAGGATAATAAGTATTTGATCCCTTGTTGTTTTTGTTGGGTTAAGACGTGATCAGTGACTTTAAAGTTGTTTTTTTCTTTTTATTTAAAAACTTATTTAAAGTATTTTTTTTCTATTCTGTCTGTCTTTTTTCTATTGTGTCTCTCCATGTTAGAATACACCTACCATTAACATTATAGCCTATATAATGTCTTAGTTAGTATAAGCACACCAACTAAATCAGCAAGAGATCAAATACTTTTATGATTCTCACCATGGTTCAGCACATGTTGGACAACTCTACCCACACTACCCCACTCCTGTTACAGTTTGTGCTGCCTTTATACAGTATGTTGTGATGTGTCTAGGAATGTGTGTTTATTTTAGTTATGTCTCCATATTGTGTTCCCCCATAATTTGGGGGACTAAGACTTTTGCAGATTGAATTAAGCACACCCAAAATGACAAAATACCACTGTTTGCCAACTTTGTGTCAAAAATTCCTTTAAAGGCAAGGCAAGGCAAGTTTATTTGTATAGCGCATTTCATACACAGGTGCAACTCAATGTGCTTCACAAGATTAACAAATGCAAAAAAGAAAGGAAACATGGAAGAAAGAAGGAATTAAATTAGTGTCAAAGAACATTTAAAACATTAAGATAAAACACAAGGTAAAATGATAATAATAATAAGATACAAAATAAAATGAACATAAAAAAATAAAAAATAAAAATTTGTGCTAGGGGAAAGCATCTGAGAACAGCTTTGTCTTGAGTCTAGATTTAAAGCTATTAATAGTGGGTGCATTTTTTACGTCATCTGGAAGCTGGTTCCAAAGCTTTGAAGCATAGAAGCTAAAGGCTGCCACTCCACACTTTGTTTTGACTTTTGGAATCACCAGCAAATTCTTCTCCGTTGACCTTAGTGACCTGGTTGGTGCATACAGCTGAAACATATCCAGTAGATATGTGGGTCCCATTACATTGAATGACTTAAACAGAAGTAGCATTGCCTTAAAATCAATTCTGTGGCTTACTGGGAGCCAATGCAGCGATCTTAAAATTGGAGTAATGTGGTCGAACTTCCTTGTTTTTGTAAGAACCCTTGCTGCTCCATTTTGTACAAGGTGAAGCTGTTTGATGGTCTTTTTGGGGAGGCCTGTAAAAAGACTGTTACAGTAATCAACCTTACTAGAAATGAAGGCACGTATTAGCTTCTCCAGATCATGTTTAGACATAAGGCCCCTAAATTTAGAGACGTTTTTTATGTGATAAAATGCAGACTTAGTAATAGCTTTCATGTGACTGTTGAAGTTTAACTCTTTAAAGGGACACTGTGCAGGAAATGGTCAAAAAAGGTACTGCAATTATGCTGCTCATTGAAACTGGGCTGCCTATTGCCAAATTTGATCTTTACATGAAAGTGTACTAAGTAATAAACAAATATTTTCTAGTGTGGTCCAAGTACAGTCATTTTTGCAGCTAAAAATGGCTATTTTTGGAAATTCAAAATGGCGGACCATGGAGAAGATCCCCCTTTTCATGCATGAAAAGTGCAATTTTTCTAGTCATAGTGAATACTTAGAATTTGACGGTGGTGGTAAGTATTCATGAAAAAGGTAACATTAGTGAATGGGCAGCATGAATTCAGGAAATAAACAATTAAAAATCTCACACAGTGTCCCTTTAAATGGTTGATAGTACTAGTATAACATAACACTTGCTGAAATTAAACCAGAATCATTAAATGAAATCAAGTTCTTTATTCAGTAAAATCAAATCACATGATTACATACAGAAAACATGAGTACAGGATAATCATCAAACTTGAAGTAAAAGAAAAATATAGAGAAACATTCTACAACACAGTCAAGCTCTCTGGATCTAGATCTAATGTCATCTTAAGTGAAAATAACCACAATCCCACCAGAGCTGGCCTGAAATGTACTGTATTTAAACAGAGCTGATCTTGTCACTGAATGGAAAGGTAATGAAGGCAATCCAAATAACATTAAGTAATAATGAATGCACAGTGAAACGTAACAATATACCATTACAAATAGTAAAGCTGATAAAAGATTATAAAAAAAGATGAAAAAAAGTTAAAACCCTATAGAATTTGTGAAACATAGATCAAATCACATGGTCACCAGCATTATCACCAGCCATGTCCTCGATACAATACAAAATAAAGTCCATAATTAGTTAATACACGATTCCCAATCAATACATGTCATAGTTAGAATGGGAAAGATATTTGCAACGGCAGTACAATTTGCCATTTGGTCATCAGTAAAGAGTGCCTCTACCTCTGCGTGTTGAGTGTTCAGGCGAAGGGTGGAGGTGTAGGGGGAGGTATTGATAGGGGAAGGGGCAAGACAATGAAATGAGATTCACCCCTAATGTCCTCTGAAGTGAAAATAATACACCACAATCTCACAAGAGTTTGCCTAGAATTCAAACTAAACTGATCTTGACACTGATTATGAAATTGTTACTGAGATATTAAATAGTAATAAAGACAAAGACAAAATCCAAACATGAAGTAATCGGTACAATGCAAAAATATATCCCCACAATTAGGAAAGGTGATAAAAGATGAAAAAAAAACCTATTCAAATACATCCCATAATTAGTTAATAAAACTTTGCCACTCAATACAATTCAGTTGGTTTGGGAAAGATATTCACAATGGCTTTTGCCATCAAACGTAGCCAGAGAGACTTCAAAACACAGAAGAGGGACCCACTTTATCACAGACGTTAGCTTAAATTTTGATTCCTCTGTTCCATTGAGAAAGAATTCTGTAGAAATAAAGAAAAAAAAAAACACCATCCAAATAAATTGAAAAAACAAGCCATAATGCTAGCCCCTACATTTGTCAAACACAAAAACAGCATTATTCAAAGTAACCCATAAAATCATTAAATACTGCCTTTGCTTTTTACTTCATCATTTGGAATTTTTACCGTTTTTCTCCACTGTGAGATTTTCTCTGCCACCCTCTGCATAACAGCCCCCTTCCTGACTTGCTGTAACTCTTTGATGCGCTGCAGATATCCAGGCTTGGCACACTGTTCCTCTGACTGTATCCAGGGGTGTTGTTCAGGGGGTTAAAGTGTGACTGAGTCACCAGGGCCCCATATTTATATGGGGCCCACATACAGTCTGATTTATATATATATACATGGCAGGGGGTCCATTGGAGCTGATTGTACATAGGGCTGAAAATGTGCTGCTACGCCCCTGACTGTATCATCAGGTCAATGCGGTTTGTAGTAGCCAAAGCATCTGGACGAAGTGCGATCTCTTTCAGACGCTGCAGACAGGTAGTTACAGTTTCCATCATCTCCAACACCCTTCACTTGGTGATATTCCTCTTCCAACTTTGCTACAATTTCCTGTTCATCTTCTCTCCCATTGCTTCCTCATATTTACTTTTCAGCTCCTCTTCTCTGTCACACGTTTATACAAGTCATGTGATTTACATCCTGCATGGCCCCAAGCTCCGGATCTCATGCAGAGACACACAGCCAGCTTTATCCGCATCATTTGGTATACCACTGGGACAGGTGCAGTTGCATCCAGTTGGTGATAAATTGTGCCAATGAAATGTCAATATTTTCTAAACTTGCTCTTCACATGCAAAGTTCTCTAGGTCTCTGGATCTAGATGTAATGTCCTCTTAAGCGGCAACATCACACCAAAGCAATATTTAAATTTATAAAAAGATGTAAAAAAAAGACATTAAGGTGATAAAAGATTAAAAGTGACTGTGAGACATAATCAAACCACATGGTCGAACCAACAGCCACCTCCTCAATAAAATACAAAATACATCCCATAATTTGCTAATAAAGCATTGCAAGGTAATACATTTCATAATTGGTTTGGTGAAAACATGTTTTTTGGCTATTAGCAAACGTGCCAGAAAGATGGTACTGCTGCTGATGTACTTCAAAACACAGAGAAGAGAGACCAACTTTATCATAGACGTTAGCTTACGTTTTCATTCCTCAATTCCATTGAGAATGAATTATAAAAAAATCAAGCCATAATGCTCTCTACATTAGGAAAACACAAAACAGTGTTATTTAAAGTAACACAGAAAATCATTAAATGCCGCCTTGGCTTTTGACTTTATCATGTGGAATTTTGATTGTTCTTCTCCACTGAGATCAGTGTTGTCTCTCACTTTTTTCAAAATAACAGCACTTTTTTTTAACTTCCTTTAATGCTTTGATGCGCTGCTTGTATCCAGGCTTGGCCTCCTGTTTCTCTGACTGTATCATCAGGTCAATGTAGTCTAGAATCGCCAGAGGATCTGGCCTAAGTGCGATCTCTTTCAGACGTTGCAGACAAGTAGTTACAGTTTCCATCATCTCTATAACCTGACGACTTTCCAGTTCTAACTGTATCATCATTTTCTCTTTACTCATCTTCTCTCCAAGTGCTGCTTCAAATCTACTCTTCAGCTCCTCATATGTCCTCCTCTCTCTCACACGCTTTATCTCCCATCTGTAGGTCACGTTGGAATGAGAACTCAATGCACATTTCCCCGGACACACATTGCATTGTCCATCATCTGACATTATATCACAGCATTTTTCATCACCATCAGTAATTACCAGGCACGGGTAGTGGCAGGTGAAGTTGCATTTATCACAGTTGGTGCTTAAAGTTCCTGTTGGAATATGAATCTTATCAGATTTCTCTATTTCTACTTCACATTCAAAGTCCTTGTTTGCTTCAATTTGAATCTTGTTTTTGTCCAATATAGCTTGCGTCATTGTTATTTCCTCCATGGTTGACAAACCCCTTCGGATGAGCGGCTGCAATCCATCAACAGTTGTGCCAAGCTCTTTGCGTTCTTTAAGGATTTCTTTTGTCAGGATCAGACTCAGGGCTTTGTCAGGGCTTTCATTTTTTCGAGACCATGAAATCAAAGTCAGTCTCATCGCTCTTCTCCCGTTTGTTATTGGCATAAAGCACAGAGTTGTTAAATTTAAAATGATACCTTGATACCCCCTTCAAATGATGTCAACTTCTGGTATGTCGTTTGCTCTTCTGTACTGAGATCTCTGCCACTTGGATTAGAACAGCTCTGTTTCTCACCTCATGTAACTCTTTGATCCGCTGCAGATATCCAGGTCTGGCCTCCTGTTTCTCTGACTCTATCAGCAAGTCAATATAGTCTGGGATAGACAAAGGATCTGGACGAAGTGCGATCTCTTTCAGACGCATCAGGCATTTAGTTAGATTTCCCATCATTTTTACAATCTTTTCTTGGACTTGGTGATATTCCTCTTCTAACTTTGCAATTATTTCCTCTGCATTCATCTTCTCTCCCACTGCTTTCACATATTTACTCTTCAGCTCATTGTATGTCCTCTTCTCCTTCACACGTTTGATGTCCCATCTGTACCTCATGTTAAAATGAACACTCCACACACATCTCCCTGGGCACACTCTGCAATTTCCATCTGTCATTGCATAACACCCTTCCTTGTCATCATCCTTCGGTATATGACAAGGGTAGTGGCAGGTGTAGTTGCATCCAAGGCAGTTGGTGATAAAAGTTCCTGATGAAATATCAATCTTGAGAGGTTTCTCAACTTCTACCTCATATTCAAAGTCCTTGTTTTCATTAATTTCACTCTTGTGTTTGTCCAATTCAGCCCTTGTTGTTCTCAGTACCTCCATGGTTGACAAACACTTCCGGAGGAGTGGCTGCACTCCCTGGACAGTTACCTCCAGCTGTTTACGCTCTTGAAGAACTTGCTTCGTCAGGGTCAGACTCTGAGTTTCCATCGTTCCAAGATGTGTAAAGAATTTGTTCATGCTGGCCTTTCCCATTTTCCAGAACATGTAATCAAAGTCCTCACCACCGCTGCATCCGGTGTTGTCGGCAAAAAGAACAGAATTGTTAAACTTGAAATGGACAGGTGTCCCATCAGCTTGTGCGGCACATGGAATCTTGGCTTCTGTGATGGCTTCCAGTACTGGAGGACTTTTGCCATCAGCAAAGGTGACCAGAGTGATGATGTTGTTGGAGATGTCCTTCCCAAACACAGAGAGGATTGCCTGAAATATGTACCGCTGTGTGTGCGTCAGACGAGCTAAAGCAGACTGCACTACGAAACATACTGCATCAATTGCATCAATTCCACCCTTCTTATTGAAAAACTCTCTGATTTTTTCTGTAATCTCCTTGTCTTGTTTGATTCCTCTGGTGTCTCCAAACCCTGGGGTGTCGATGATTGTGAGGGAGTACGGAACTTGGAATTCATCTGTGCAGTGAATCTGATAGGCTGTCACCTCTGAAGTCTGACTGTGTGCTTGTGATTTGTTGGTTTCTTCATCAATCAGTTTAAATCTCCAGTTGTCCACCCAGTCAACTGCTAGTACATAGTTGATCATGCCATTGATGAGGGTTGTTTTGCCAGATCCAGTGGCACCAACAAGCATGATGGTTTTGTTTGTAGGGTTATGGGATGATGCTTCCCCGAACACCTTCTTGTTGAACCGATGTGATAAAGATTTTGTCATTTTCAGCAGATATGCTTTTGGAGTACCTGAGAGGGGAGTAAACCTTTTTGTATCCAGTGGTCCTTTCCTGGTTTTGATCTTAATCTCTTCACCAGGTTTGCTTACACCGTTAGCAGCATCTGTGTACATCCTAATGGAGAAGGTTGTATTCGGTTCCAGGTTCTTCAGAGTAAATGTGTACACCTCTGTTTTGGTTTCTTCTCTCTGCCAGTCACTGCTGTTTTCCACCTTATACTCTATGATGTACTGCTTTACAGGTTCACATTGTTCTGGAATTGACCAGGTCAAGGTGATGGAGTTTCCCTTCACTTCCTTCACTCTCAAATTGGTTGGTGGGCTAGAAGTAGGTTTAGCAGTCACAACAGTTACAATTTCACTGCTGACGACATATCCAAGTTTACCCACAGCTGTGGCTCTGATCTCATATTTAGTGTCTAGCTCCAGTCCTGACAGAGTTATCATTTTCACGTTCTTCTGCACAGGGTGAGATGTCCAATCAGTCTCCTTCCTCTTTCTGAACTCTACTCGATACTCTGCAGTGGCAGAATCTGGGTCTGATATCCCAACTGTGAATCTGTCATATGAAACATCAGACGTGGTTGGAGTGTCAGGTTTGGATGGAGGAATGAAGGGGACAGGCTCATCACTCCCATCTTCATATATGAATATACAGGCTCCAGGGTAACGTTCATCGTATTTGGATGACACAATGAATGTGGTGTCTTCACTATTGGTCTGCTTCTTCAACTGATCAAACAGTTGTAACTGTCTCCTCATGCTTTGTCTGGTATCAGCAGAGAGCCACTCTGTGGTCTTGTTCTGTAGAACATCAGACTCTGGACTTTCACTCATCATTCCTACTGGAGTAAGCAGATGGGATTGTTTCATGAGGCTGCTATCAGGTTGGTCTAAAGAGGTAAAGGAAAAGCTAACAATGTTTGTGATGTCTAAATCAGATAAAAGATCATCCAAGTTGTCATCCAGATTAACACCTAGTTTCTCCATCTGCTTGATGAAGGACCTAATTGTGTCAGATTCTTTTCCCTTCATGGTCAACCACTGATCTAGATCTTTGCTGTTGAAAGGAGACTTCCCATGAGCCTTAAGGATGTCTTCAAGGGCACTCTCCTCTTGTCTACCCCCTCGGATAGAGGGGAGAACTGAACCGAGCTTCTGCACAAACTCCAACTTGTAGTGACGGCAGTTTTGCATGAAAGTCCTCAGCTTCTTCTCCATGGCAGAGAAAGTTGTCGCTGCTGTGTCCTCAACCAGGTCATTGCATCTCATCTCCATCATGTTTAAGTCCTCTATGACTCCTGCAGAGTATGTGATCAGTTTGTTGCTGATGTCCCTTTGTAGTCTTGCAGCCTTAGAGTCCAGCTTCACCAGAGGGTACAGCCACACTCTGACTGGAACAGCATGCTCTCCATTCTCCCCAAGCAGTGTTGGCAGTTGTCTGTAAACATCCACAGCCTCAATGAAGGATGACGGGTTGCTGGGTAGCTGGAAGTCTCCATGATATGTGCAGCTGAATTTTTCCACTGCTGATTTCTCTTTTTCATCCATGTTAAAAGATGCCTCTGCATTTACTTTAAGGAATTTCAGTTTTTCCATCATGATTTCAGCTTCCCCCTCTACTTCTTTCTTGTCTTCATGGTTAGATAATTCTCTGTCAAACACAAAGTAAGCACTGGCCCCGTACAAGATGGCTGTGACAACATGTGTGGCGGTGTCATCCTCAAACACGTTGGGACGGGATACTTCACCACGACCCCAGTGAGACATTGTTAGCGTTTCATGTTTTGTTGTTGTTTTGTACTGAAGAGTGAGTCGCTGTTGTCTAAGAGATTTCTTTCTATCTTGGAAATATTTAGCTGATCCTGCCACATTCACTAGTCCTCCAAGGAGACTTAGTTTCAGAGATCCAGATACTTTTAATGAATTTGACTTCTCATCAACTGAGTCTGATGCTGTGATGTTGAATTCTGAATTGTGTTGCTGGGTTTCATCAATATTCCTCTGCAGCTCATCATGATTCCACAATGTTATACCTTTTAGAAACAAAAAAATCATCTCAACAATGATATTAAAACATCCAGTAAAATATTATTGAATGTAGTAATTTTTAATCTTTCAGACTTTACCTGGAATAAGAGCATCTGTGCGACAGTCATACAGCATTCCGAGACGGAATGGTCTTCCCAGAGCAGCAGTCTCTATGGGATCAGATGATGCCTTGTTTTGTGTCAAAATGTCTACAAGAAGAGCATGCAAAGGTTAAGTAAATGGCAAAAAGAGCTGTCTTGGTAAGTTAAGTACCTAGTAACCAATAGCCTGGTGGTACCCTTGTAGTTATTTTGTACAGATTCTATGTTGCTGCACAAGGATTTTTGGACACACTCAGGCCCAGTTTACACATACATTACATTGCAGTCATTTTGTGTACAGGATATTGGTTACGATCCCTGGAGCAGTATGGGGTTAGGTGCCTAATTACTAAACCATTAGTAAGCACCACTTGTTTATTCCCTCCAGGAATTTCCGATGTTGCGATTTGCAACTTTTTGCAACTTGTATTCCCACGAATTCTTGCTGTTGTCGCAACTTCAACAAATTTTCACAACTTTGACCAATCATTGGTGAACTGTTGTGTTGACGTCACCTAAGACCCTCCAAAAACATTACAGGGAAGGATAAGACCATGCAGTTCCCAAATGTCCCCCTTGCGGGGTTATTTTACACACTGTATAACCCAGTAGTTCCCAAACTGGGGGCCGGAACCCCTAGGGGCCGCAGAGGTACTGACCATAATTCAATTAGTAACAGTATCCAACAGATTAACCCATTGACGCCTAAAGCACCTGCAAAAAAGGGTGCAGAATGCCTAAGCCCTGTTTAAGAAAGGTTGCCCTCAGCTTATAAAAACCTAAATATCTCAGCCTCTGAAGCACATAAAACATGCAATGAGTTGCATTTAAACGCTAAGACTCTCATCTTTCATTAAAATATATTCATTCATCTCAAACAAACAAAGATTTACCATAAAGTTGTCTCAAATCTCATGAACCTGAATGTTGCGTAATGCAACTCCAGGCGCCAGGGCCAATGTTGCACAACGCAACATCCAGCATCAATGGGTTAATAGTTTGTCCATTGCTAGGAAATACTCTTAAGTCCAAAAGGGGGTCCCAGCTAAAAAAAGTTTGGGAACCTACTGTTATAGCCTAACCTGGTTGTTGAGTGTAAAAAGGAGTCCTCAATCCACAAACATTTTGGAACCGTGAAGCACATGAAATGTATGGAAATACAGCCAGCAGAACATCAGGACGATGAGGCTGATCACAGTGATGTGACTGTAAATGAAAGTGTATATTTGTGGCCCTACCGTGGCGCTGGTGGTAGGCCCCTTGACTGCTGCGTGGCTGACCGGGGTTCGACTTCGGACCGGTTCCTTTGCCGGCTTTCCCCATCTCTCTCTCCCTGTCCATGTCTTTACTGTCCTATCGAATAAAGGCAGAAAAGCCCCAAAAATATATTTAGACATTAAGGTTAAGAATGGTAACATACAAGGGAGAACACCTCTATAGAACTACAAAGACATCTAGCTGTTGTGTTGTGGCGACCTGCAGGCTCACATCATGATTGACAGGTGCCTCCGCCAGCGCACTTTTTTGCCAGCACTGCACTGAACATAACGCTGATCATAACGCTGATTATTATATGGTTGTGACGTCATCGGTCGAATGCTCCATTCATTTCAACGGGGCTCCCCAACGTTCGCACGTCTGTTATTTTTCGATAACGGACGGGTTGGGTCTATAACAGACCGCTGTCAATGGCAACAAGACTCTTCACTGCTAAAGCGACTTTTCAACAACACTCTAATCAGCTGCTGTGATAGACAACACCTGTTGTCCTGGCTACCTAGCTGTTGCCTAGCGGTGTTCCACAACGGCACTGTTTTGTTTTGCGCAGCAACAATCTTAACATTAAATAGGCCTAAAGAAATGCCTCCGCCATGTGTGAATCATTTAAGCATATCCATATAATAAGCGGGTTAACTTTCGGCGAGTCGGTCGCTTTGTGGAATAGCAGCACTTCAGAGAGAACAAGACCCCCTCCGCTTCGCGTCGGGGTCTAAAGATTCTCTCTGTCATGCTGCTATTCCACGGTAGCGACCTTCTCGCCGAACGTTAACCCTTACTTAACAGGTCTAGAACAAGTGGCAAGTTCATGCTCAGTTATTAGGATTGTAACGAAGCATTACATTACATTACATTGCACTTAGCTGACACTTTAATTTTATTCAAAGAGACTTGCAACTATTTTTTGTCATGGTATTGGTTACAGTCCCTAGAGCAGTGTGGGGTTAGGTGCCTTGCTCAAGGGCACTTCAGCCATGGATGGAGATGTAGGGAGAGGTCAGGGGGGATACGAACCGGCAACCCTTAGATTGAAAGACCAACTCTCTAACCACTAGGCCATAGCTGCCCACACAGATGCACCACAGTTGCATCAAGAAACTTCTACGAACCCCAAAACTACAACACAGGTAAGAATGAAAACTGAACTTTGTGCAAAACCTCAAAAAAGCCCTCAAAATAATCCCCCAAGCTTAACAGGTTAATCATTGTATGTTAAATGTGGTAGTATGCTTTCAAGGGTTATTCATCTTCTAAAGCCTGCAACTCTCATGTTTCTTATTTTTTTTAGTGTTGTCATTTTGGTAGTGCTGGTTCTACCTGCCTCAAATGCTACCAAAAAAATAAAAAAAAATACACAAGACATGCCCGAGTCCTTTATTTTCTTGTTGCTCCAAATACACTTAATAGACTCTTTACTCTCAGAGTCTTTGCAGTAGGCTAATATTTAGTCAACATTCAAAATATTTCTCAAGTTTCATTTCAAAAGGGGAACCGCAATTTAATCACAACTTTCACTTACCACCGCAACAAAATCACAACAAACATGTAAAAGTGCCCACAAATTCCTGGAGGAACTGGTTTATACTTTGTGTGGTGAACACATATTCCATGTTTCATGTTGGAAAAGTTTTAGTTAGTTAACACTTAAAATCCTTTGTTAGCAAGTAGCTCTTCATAGTAAGCTTCCTCTGTAAACAAGTGAAAGGTGAATATTGAACTCCCATGTTTAACACCGGAGAAGTCTTAATTCTAACGTATTTGTTAGCATCTAGCATCTATCTAACAAATCTAGGATTTGACATTTCTAATTTTATTTTGTTTGTACTACAATATTCATGTTGGTGACAAAATAGTATGTGATTTTATAAATAAATGTTTTTTTTATTTGTTTACATGTTGTGGTTCCCTGATGTTCTGTCTGCAAAGCTTATATGCCAGCCTTAACAAGCAAATGACACAATAGACCGTCTCTGTTATTACCCATGAGCAAGCCTTAGAGGCAATTTTGAAGTGTACTGCATGAACAAAAAAAAAACCCTATACTTACCATAAGAGTGTGCAGAAATAATCCTACCGGCATGTCCAAAACAAAGTTTATACGTAGCATAGCTTTATTTCCGAATCAGGTGGCAGTGCCCGGCACCTTTTGCTGTGCAGAAGGTAAATTATAAGTTCATTATTAATAAAGTTACTCTACTCTATGTAGGTTTACATGCCTCTCCAGCAGCTGTTTTGTCTGAATAAAGATTTTCACTGTTTTCTGTTTTGTCTTCATATTTTATTTGTACGTTGTGGGTGTTTTTTTTATTTGAGATTGTCAAGCTACCGCTATAAAGTAGTTGGCTGCGTTCATACACCTGCACAGTGCCTATTGGGCTGCATCAGTCACTCATTCCAAGGAAACCTGGTGACTGTGTCCACGCCTCCATTCCATGTAGTCTAACCCAGGGATGTCAAACTCAGGCCTGGGTGCCAAATTTGGCCCGCAAAGCCATTTTATTCGGCCTGCGAGATCATTTCAAATATCTATTACAGTTGGCCCACATACACCTTAATGTACAGCGTAACATGACTTGAACATGAAACTTGCTGTGTCACAGGATGTGCAGACACATTTGAACTAACAAATATGATGGGAAAGAGTGTGTGTGAATATGAAGTGCATGTACACACAATTTTAGTCCATTTTTAAAAATAAATGTTGAGTTCGGCCCGCGACTTCATTCCAGATTTTGATTTTGGCCCTCAGTCTATTTGCCCTGGTCTAACCTGTCAGGAATGCGTTTTAGTCTTGCAAGTAAAAACAAGACAACACCATGAATTTGGGCCACACCCTAGAGAGCGACTTCTGCACTGACTAGTATTACCCTTTCACACATCACATGATGGTAGATACAATTCTACCACATTTCTCATGATGCCCTCAGGCACGACAGATAGAGAGAGAGAGAGAGAGAAAGGGAGCACGTCAGCTTTTTTCAGACTTGTTACACTTGGGGCTGATCCAAGTACAGGCACTGCTCCACCTCTACACTGACTCAATCATTCCTAACAGCATGGAACCTTCATTTGCAAAGAAGTGAAACTTACCGGCTATTTTTTAGAGTGTCGCAATATTCATTGTGCAAACTCCTTTAGCCTATAGCAAAAGGGTGGTGAAACATTTGCCGGGAGAGATAAGCAATGTCACATGTGTAGTCCAGATATTAAGTAATTTTGCAAACAAATAGCCTACGTTGACACAGGATATTTTACTGTATATAATTTATTTCGAGGTAAAACATACAACATGGAAAAATGGATCAGAGAATGATTTTGATCTCCCCAGACGGGGTTTGAGGCTCAGTGTTACAAGACATGTAGGCCTATGTTGATTAAAACATTACTTCCTTGAGGTGAGACAACATAATCTCTAATGTTTATATTCTCACTCATAGCACTATGGGCTGACATCACAATCAGTGTGGACATTTGAAAGTATAAAGAGTAAGCAACATTTAAAAAAAAAAAATCTTAGCTAGGGTAATCCATGTGAGAGCTACCCTCTAAACAAGTCAGTTAGTTTGTCACAGGGATTTCGAGGTTGGTTGTCACGATAGTTTTCTTGTACAAAATACACTACACTTACATTTTTAGTGCGAAAAAAGTAGAACATTTTTGATGATTAGGTATGAGCTATGTTTATGTTCACATTTTTATTAAATGTTTATTAACTGTTTTATTTTTTCATTTAATTTTCATTTTATGTAACCACAGTACATCACAACAACTTTGACATGACCAAAAGTCTTGAGTAAGAGATTAATTTGTATGAATTGAAAAGTCAGGACCATTTTGGTGACTTAGTCGTTACCATTTTGGCAGTTGCAAGCTATAATTACAATGGCTGCAATAGGCAGAGGGGTTTGTTACACCGATATTTGCATCATAAGTGTCTTACCTTCAGTTACCAGATGATCTGTTGGCTATGGTGAAGATCAAATGAAGCAGTATGGTTGTCTGACACGACTGTGTGCACAATATGTACTGTCGAATCAACAGGAGGAGGGGCAACCAGGAAGTTGCCCGGGGCGGTACCACTGACTTGTATAGTATAACCAAAGAGGCTTGAGACAAGAGGGCTTACTCACGTCATAACAGCGTAGTACGAAATGATGGTGAGGGGAGTACGGAAATGTTATTCACTGTGGAACAGGTCATAGGACAGCGTGAATGTCTGTCAGCTGTCCTTAATTACCCCCAGCAATTACTGCTGACCAACAGCTGCCGTTACTTGGCCACAAATTATCCATCATGGTGTCACCCCCACTGACCATGTGCAAGGGAGTACGAAAATGGTATCCATCGCACCCACTGACCAATGACCATGCGCAAGGGAGTTAATTTTCCATCCACTCGTGTCCTCAGGCAACGCCCCCGTACAACACCGTGGCCAATGCATTCCCCACCAAGAGATTGTTCTTTCTCTTGAGTTTCTTTGAGTATAACTATACAAGTCAGTGGGCGGTACCATTGTGAAACTCTGCCACCGACTTGTGAAAATCACCAATTAGAGCTATTGACATTATTTCTGTGCCATCACCACATAATTAGAGTAATTAGCTGATTTTGTCAACAACTACAGTCGTTTTTTCATTGGTTGTGCAATCTTCTTCACTCAGTAAGGAGCGTCACCCATGGTGCCAGTCATTGTAGGACGGGCACTGCGTATCAAAACCTGTTAGACAACATTGAACTGCTATTACAAATGCAACCACACCAACACAGGCACGCCTGCGTGCACACACACACACACACACACACACACGCACACACACACACACACCATAGCAGTGCTTATCAGACGATGCCCCTGAGGCTGATGTCTGGCAAGCCAAATTGAAACATGCAAAGTTTACACACACACACACACACACACACACACACACACACACACACACACACACACACACACACACACACACACACACACACACACACACACACACACACACACACGCACGAATAGCCTACACACACACAAACACACACACGTCATCGTGTGGTGCGCACCTGCCGGCATTGAGAAGCACACTGTACAGCACACAAATATGGCAAGAAGCCAGGAATGAGTTTTAGTGAATGACATTTATTATGCATAAACATATAGGCCGGGAGCTACGTATACCCCTCAGGATGTTTTTTGCTTACTTTTTTTCACTATGATTTCCTGTTAGTATATACCCTGGGCCATAATGAGTTGATAGGGTGCACTCCCAACTCGGCCCCGTTTGGTCTCAGGGCCCAAAAAAACATCTTTTAAGGAAAAGCTGCAGGCGAAATTATGTACTTGTAAATATTAAGGTACTGCAACTGCAAAAATGGTCCTAGAACCCTGTAAATTGCCATGGGTCATCCCGTCACATAGGGGAACCAACCTGAAAAACGTTTCAGGGCTTGGGGCTTTTCTTCTGTCAAATATCATCTTCAACATACCCAAAAAGCCCCAAAAATGCTTGTCCGCCTGACAAATTGCCTTCAAATTTGATCATTTTCAACTCTGTTGTGATATGCATTAGTCCCTCAAATGTAATTGAAAAACTACCCAAGTTCACGAGCTTCAATTTAAGTCCAAGAGGACCTTTCTAGCTAGAGTACAACAGCTGCTATGTCCAAAGTTATTCACAATAGCCTATCCGAAAATAGTAGCCTACTGGCAGGCCTGGCAGGTCACTTTCGTTACCAATTTGTATGGGACTTTGAACAACAATACTACATAAACAATATTTATAAAGTGCTTGACCTTGACTTGAGAATTGCAGGAATTAAAGTATTAAGTGAGTAGCATCAACTATTGGTGAACTGTGAACAGGATGCAACACATGGTACTATCACACAAAAGGAATGAATAAAATGACAAATTTATTTAAGGAATGGTTTGTACAGCAGTAGTTTAGAATGTGAAAAATAACTTTTAATGATCATTTAATAATCCTCATCATCCTGTTCCTAATAAATCTACATTTGTATGACTTTCATATGTCATGTCTTGTTCATCCGTGTCCTCTGCCACTACATCAATCAGAGCTTTTGGGATTACATCACCCTCAAACCATAGTGGTTCAAGCTTCCCAGTATCTGTGTTTATGCGAAACCCATGGTCAAGTGGACTTGGGATCTCTGGGTAATGCTCATGGGCCCTATCCCCTGACCTATCCCCTAATTCTGACACCATACTCCATCTCAAAAATTGATGTTTAGTGGTGCATAAAAATCAACAACAAAGTGAAAGGCATGAACCACATGATCAAAGATGCTGAGCATGTGCAACTTCCTCCTCCAGGCCAATATGCTCTCATTCAGGATGGAAACAGAGAGAACATTTACAAGTCTACCCGCATCAGCTGAAACAATATTTAGCACAGACACGTACAGTGAGTCCAATATGTATTTGATCCCGTGCTGATTTTGTTGGTTTGCCTACTAACAAAGACATGATCAGTCAATAAATGTTATGATAATATGTATTCTAATATGGAGAGACAGAATATCAAAAAGAAAATCCAGAAATTAACTGAAGAGAATATATATTAATTTATTTCCATTTCATCGAGCAAAATAAGTATTTGATCCCCTGACAACTGATTACAGTTCCGGGCCCACAGACCAGGGGGTCGTTTCTCGATTCTTGCCTTTGCTAACCGTCTTAAGTCGGTCTTGAGTTGGTCGTAAGTTGCTCTTGAGTTGGTCTTAAGTTGGTCTTAAGTTGGTCTTTAGACGCAAGACCAACTTAAGAACAACTTAAGAACAACTTAAGAACAACTTAAGACCAACTCAAGACCTTGGTTACAACGTTGGTCTTAAGAACGAACAAAATGGCTAACGTTGTTAGCAAAGGCACTGTCGAGAAACGACCCCCAGGTGGGCACTTCCGATCAACTTGTAATCTGAATTAAAGACACCTGTACATACTAACATGCATAAAAGACACATTGAATCAGCAGAATCAGTCCATAGTATGAGTGAATCAGTCACACTCCAACCTCACCAGCATGGGAAAGACCAAAGAGTGGTCAAATGATATCAGGGACACGATTTTAGACCTGAACAAAGATTAAACGGGCTGCAAAGCCACAAGAAAGAGACTGAGTATTAATGACCCAGCTGTTGATGCATTTCTTCCAAAATGTGAGGAATACAAAATGACTATCCATCAGCCTGTCTGGGGTTCTATACAAGATTTAACCTTTTGTAGGGATTTGATAATCATGAGAACAGAAAGAAATCACCCTAGGGATAAAGCTACTGGGACCAAAATCACTGAGAAAACTACTGGTAGCACTTAATGCCACAGAGGTTTAAAATCCTGTACTGCACACATAGTACCTCTACTTCAGAAGGAACCTGTGCAGTCCCACTTAAGGTTTGCCAACGGACATCAGACTGGTTTAGGATATGATAAGGAGGTGCTGTAGTCAGATGAAACCAAAATCAAGCTGTTTGGAATGATCACAATTCAATGTGTTTTGAGAAAGAGTACTGCTGTCTATGATCCCAAGAACACCCTCCTCACCATCATGCATGAAAGTGGTATCATTATGGTTTGAGGGTGTTTGTCTGGTCAAGGCACAGGACAACTTCACATCGTCAACGAATGGATGGAGGGAGACATGTAATGTGCAATCCTGAGTGCAAATGTCGTTCCCTCCACCACTACACTGAAGGGTGGGCCATTTTTGGATCTCCCAACATGACAATAATACACAACATACAGTCAAAGCAACGAAGGAGTGGCTCAATAAGAAGCATATTAAAGTCGTGAAGTGGCCTAGACAGTCTCCAAATATTAACCCTATAGTAATTCTATGGAGAGAACTGAACCTCCCATTTACCAAGCTACAGCCACAAACTATTAATGTTTTAGAGATAATGTGCAAAGAAAAATGGGCAAAAATATTTTCTACTATATGCACAAACATTGTCATCAACTAAAAGAAGCATCTGACCTCAGTGCTAGACAACTAGGACTTTGCCACAAATCACTTTATCTTCTTTTGCTAGTGGGGTCAAATACCTATTTGCCTAAATTAAATACAAATAAATTAAAATATATTATTTTAAGTTATTCTCTGGAATTTCTTGTTGATATTCTGTCTCTCCATGTTTGAATACATATTATCATAAATTTATAGACTGATCATGTCTTTATTAGTGGGCAAACTGGCAAAATCAGCAAGGGATCAAATATATATTGGACTCACTGTACGTGAACTGTCTTCATTAACCAAAATCAACTGACAGATTGCAGACGTTGTGGTGAACGTTTTATTATGAACGGGCTGAAAGCCTTTCTCACAAACGATGAAAACAAGGAGGCACTCATTCATTTACTACTGGTAAGCGTTGCACTGATACCATGTTTTGGCCCCAATACCGATATCTGATACCTGGCTTTGAAGTATCGACCAATAACATACCGATACCACTCGCGAATGAGAACAAGAGAAAGAAGCCACATGCACTTGATGAATACTTTGTCTGAACGTAGTGAGCAGCGGTTTTACTGGAGCTGGTTGAAAGAGCTTTAGGTGTGGCAGTTTATGAACGTATGCTTACTCAAAATTAATTGTGTTAATTTGTGTTAAAGTGTGAAGTTCAAGGCTGCGTTCAAGTGTCATACAATCATCGGTAAATGGTATCGTGCCCCACTTGTTGGTAGTCGCCAATTTTTTTGCAGGAACACATTGCCGCTGTTCTGGCCCTACATACCTTCAATGGTGTTGACTGCATGTCAGCATTCAAAAGCGAAGGAAAGGTGTGACCAATGAAGTTATTGAATCAAATTTCCTTGAAGTCTTTGCAGAAGGAGGAAACTCATTTGATCTTGATGAACAGCTCCTCAATGATGTTAAGGAGTTCACCTACTTAATGTATGGATTTAGTTGGCGAGTGAAAAGCATTGATTGAAGCAAGAGAAATTAAACTAAAGAAGATGTCTGGGTCAAACCTTCAAGCTCACCAGGGTCTCTTAATTGACCTATCAACTTTCCCACCGTGCAAGAAGGTCCCTCAACGGTGCTTTCCCTGGTGCTGTTCACCCTGTAAACCACAGACTTCAACTACAACTCAAAGACCTGCCATATGCAAAAGTTCTCAGATGACTCCGCCATTGTTGGATGCATTAAAGATGGACAGGAGGGGAAGTACAGAGGCCAGGAGGAGAACTTTGTCAGATGGTGAAGAATCAACCAGCTGCAGCTGAACACCACCAAAACCAAATAAATGGTGGTTGACCTCAGGCAAAACACCCCGCCCCTGGTGCCTGTCTCTATCGAGGGGAGACAGAAGCGACAGTCTGCACATAGCCTATAAGTACCTGGGTGTACACCTGGACAATAAACTGGACTGGTCTGCTAACTCAAAAGCACTGTACAGCAGGCATGGCAGATGTTCTATCAACCTGTCATGGACAGTGTGCTCTCCTATGCTGTGGCATGCTGGGGTGGTAGTAGGGCTGCACGATTATGGAAAAAATCATAATCACGATTATTTTGATCAAAATCATAATCACGATTATTAATCACGATTATTGATTTTTGCTGATTTTTTTTTGAAAATTATAACAAGATGAAATGTAACCAAGAATGAATTACATACGGGATGAGCAAAATTAAATGAGTTGTAATAATTATGTAAAGTCAATAGCATGAAAGTTAAGTGGACAAATTTCTGTCCAGAAACACCAGCCTGTCAGTATGTTCTGGCTTCAAGGATGCTCTCAAAAGTTTGCCACGATTAAATCACGATTAAAATCATGAGTTCGATTTCACTATATTATCACGATTTTGATTATTTTTCGATTAATTGTGCAGCCCTACGTGGTAGCATTAGGAGAGCAGATGCTGGGCGCCTTGACAGGCTGGTGAGGAAAGCTGTGTCTGTTGTAGGCACCGAACTGGAGGCTCTCACTATCACAGCTGAGAAAAGGACACTAAGCAGACTCTACTCTATAGTGGACAAATGGACAATCACCCCCTGTACCCAGTCTTTGACCGCCAGAGAAGCCTGTTCAGTTACAGATTCCGCACCATCTCCTGCAGGACAGACAGGCTACGGAGGTCCTTTGTCCCCAGGGCCATCCAAATATTCAACACCACACAGACGGACTCACAGAGTTCATCATAGGTGACTGGACCGCATAAACCAACCTGCACATTTTATCTTTATGTCCAGAGCTCTGCTGCCAGGATATATTTTATGTACAGAACTCTGCTGCCAGGATCCTCACAGGCACTAGACCCTGGCAGCACATCACCCCCATACTCAAGCAGCTTCACTGGCTCCACATCAAGTCACGCATTACCTATAAAGTCCTCCTAACCTTCAAGTCCCTCCATGGTCTGACATCCCACTACCCCACTACCTCATTGACCTCCTCCATCCCTATGACCCCTCAAGATCCCTGCAGTCCTCTTCCAAGGGCCAGCTGGTCGTCCCTCGTACCAGGCTCAAGGCCACCAGTGACAGAGCCTTCCATGTAGCTGCTCCTATTCTTTGGAACAATCTGCCCGACCACGTCCAGAATACCCCCTCACTGACCATGTTTAAGCAACGCCTTAAGACACATCTCTTCCTGGAGGCTTATGGCTGCTAGTTCCACAAGCACATTCATTACATGCATTCACACACACACACTCACGCCCTGACGCGCACACACTCACACTTCCTATACAATACCTTGTGAAGCGACCTTGGGTGTTTTGAAAGTATAAAGAAAACAAAAGTATTATTAAGAATCAGTGTGTGTGTGTGTGTGTGTGTGAGTGTGAGTGTGAGTGTGAGTGTGAGTGTGAGAGAGAGAGAGAGAGAGAGAGAGAGAGAGAGAGAGAGAGAGAGAGAGAGAGAGAGAGAGAGAGCAACAGAGTTTGAAACTTTTGATCCCCCATCTTTTTTCAGTGGGTATGATGGATACTTGACACTGGATTTTTTACTTGGACTACACAGTGACGTCTGACACTCCAGGACAATTTTTTGGCTCCTCTGTGCCACTTAGCTAAGGCACATGTGATAAATCCCTGGTACACGTTTTTGAACACTAAATGACTATGTTTTTTTGTTTTTTTTGCTGCTCCGTACCACAGAGAGAGAGAGAGAGAGAGAGAGAGAGAGAGAGAGAGAGAGAGAGAGAGAGAGAGAGAGAGAGAGAGAGAGAGAGAGAGAGAGAGAGAGAGAGATTTACCTGTGTGTGTGTGTGTGTGTGTGTGTGTGTGTGTGTGTGTGTGTGTGTGTGTGTGTGTGTGTGTGTGTGTGTGTGTGAGATAGAGAGAGGGAGAGAGAGCGAGAGAGAGAGGAGAAGTGACATCTGCCTTGGGCTGAATGTATGTATATAAGAGTGAGCTATATGGTTAATATGTAACGATGTGTGTGTCTTGTGTGTGTAATGGGTTTTTGTATTGATGTATGTGACACTTCCATTTCCCCCTGGGATTACTAAATGATACTCTACTCTACTCAAACAACACTTCATACTACAAACTTTCATGTGTGCAATGCATCTGGAAGAGAGCCCATGAGCATTACCCAGAGATCCCAAGTGCACTTGACCATGGGTTTCACCTAAACACATATGGGAAGCTTGAACCACTATGGTTTGAGTGCGATGTAATCCCAAAAGCTCTAATTGATGTCTTGGCAGAGGAGGACAGATGAATATAACATGACTGATGAAATCCATACAACTGTGGATGGAGATGAGGAAGAGACGGATGATGACATTGGAGTCCTGAGAGCCCTGGGCTCCCCCATCTTAACTGTGACACTGCACTACATTTCACAAACTCACTAAAAGCTTTGACAAAAGGGGCCAGCAGGGGTGTACTGTACTGCCCTACAAAGGCTGCATAAGATTGACTTTACATTGAAAATGGTTGTCATCACACCTCCTTCATACTGTGACAAAACCTGGTGGACCTATGGTCCAAATGTGTCCCGTTGTAGAGATGTTGCTATGTTGAATCTGCTGTAACTACAATATCCAACCTAATACCAATAAGGCTTTGAAGGCATTTTATTCAGTTTCACTGTTGGCATAGTTACTGCACTTTGCATTTGTAGGGCCACACACACACACACACTTGTCTTTTGTCACGTCAAGTCAAGTCAAGTCAAGTTGGTTTTATTGTCAATTTCTTTACACGCACTGGTCATACAAAGAATTTGAAATTATGTGTCTTGCTTTCCCATGCAGACATAGACTAATCTAGGTAAGGACATAGACAGTATAGACATAGACAGTACTCATACATGACCTGCACCACCCACAACACACACACACACACACACACACACACACACACACACACACACACACACACACACACACACACACACACACACACACACACACACACACACACACACACACACACACACACACACACACACACACACAGGACTGCACCTTACCTGCACTACCTCAGTCCTGGAACATAAGAAAATACAACTGTAAAATGTCAGTCTTGTCTACGTCTACGTCCTGGCATGGTAAAGACAGAAAACGTAATTTCATTTTCCTTGTATGACTTGTGCATATGAAGAAAGTGACATTAGAAGCTGACTTGACTTGACTTGACAAAGTCTACTTAAGCTCATAACCCTCTGAGAAGCAGGCAGAAGGACCATTTTCAAACGTCAAAAGCAAGGCTCACTCACACAGATAATTCAAAACATTTCCGCGGGACAATTAGTAGAGTGAGCTTGCTGATTCATGGCATGGAAAATGTGAGGAAACTCGAACGTCAAACGCAAGGCTCTGTGCCAGTGCCTCTATTACGTGCAGATCAGTTGTCATATGAATGGTAGTCTCAAGCCATAAAAGTGTGAACTACATAAATTAGAGGCAGTGGTGTAGTCTACTTTTTTTATTGGTGGGTATACTGTATATTTGAACATTTCTTGAAGTTGGATATACTGTATATATTTGTGCTATTCTAAATAATGGATCAATCCATTTTAAGTGGGTATACTGAAATCCCTGATATTTTGAAGTGGGTATACTCCGTATACCTGCGTTCTACATAGACTACACCACTGATAAGAGGTGTTGTCACTTATGACAGAAAATGTATTCTTGCAAAAGCACAATTCTAATGTCATTTCCTCATTTGCAATCGGGATGGTGAATGAAGAACAATCCCCCAAAAGTTGTTAATGAGGATGCATTTCTTGTCAGAGTGCTATTTATCTTCTGGCCTCTAGGAGTCACTGTTGGACAAACCTGACTTTTTTGTTTAGGTTTGGTCTGACTTGATGTGACATGCACTTGATTATGTGTTTTTGTGTGCCATGAGCTCCTTGCCACACCCTTCCATTTTTCTTCTCACCACATGTTGTAAATGTATTCTTGTCATGTGAGCAGTCAGTGTATTTGTAACCCCTCTATTTATCTGCATTGTGTTGTTGATGATTGCATGCAAATGACGAGGAGACGTGGGAACCATGCAGCAGATTTATTTTACCTGGGACACACACAAAGACACAGTCTCGTTGGGACTTGACAGGGCAATGCGGTCTGCATACATGAAAGCAATGCACTCGCTCAATCTTCCAAAACATATTAATGAACAAAATATGAATAATACAAATATTGAACATTAAAAGCATGTACCTGGGACACATACAAAAAGACACAGTCTCGTTGGGGCTCGGCAGGGCAATGCGGTCTACATAGGCCTACATGAAAGCGATGTTAATGGGGAGACATCAGTGTAATATTAGCCATCGCACATGTTATTTCAAAAAATTGTGAAAACACATTTAACATTTTACATTTAACATTATAAAGTTCGCCAACACCATCTGCAAAGCGACAGACACACTACCAGTTAGCACTGATTTAGAACATTAACTCATAAATAATTAGATATATCCACGCATACAACTTACCTCTCGCTCAATCTCCCAAAACTGAGGGAGAGAGAGCCAAGCGGTTCCGCACATAGGGGGCAGCATTGGACCATTACACCATCAAAATGTGAACACAAGTATGCAAGTGGAAGAAGAGAACCAAAACCTATCCCGTTACATATTTACGTTCTAGTTGTCTGTTTGTGGGTTTGCTGGGTCAACCCTATGTCTCATTCCATGCTGTGTCAGTGCACTGATGGTTAGTGCACAGTGTTGTGGAAAAAGTCTGAGCACTATGCACTGTGCCCTCGCTGGAAGTGACAACTGAGCATGGAATTAGCTTGTCAAAATACAAGGTTTTTTCATTCCATATCACTTTCTAGATTCATTATATATATATATATATATATATATATATATATATATATATATATATATATATATATATAGTTTTTCATTCCATACATATCAGGTTTTTGATTCCTTACATATATATATCAGATTTTTCCATTCCATATATTCTATTTTTTCCTGAACGTGATCGTGCCATAGTGTACAGTATGTCACACAAGTGAGTACACCCCTCACATTTTTGCAGATTGTGAGTATATCTTTTCATAGGAGAGCATTAAAGAAATTTCACTTTGACACAATGATTAGTGACCTTTTAACAACATACATAACTGCTTAAATTTCTTGTTCACTCTGGGAGGGAGCCGCCCGCTTCACTTCGAGTTGCACTCACGGTTTGGGGGTGGGTGCCGTTCGTAGCCGCTTATAGGCGGTGAAGACAGACAGCGGGCATGAGGTCAGTTGGGGCCGGGACCTGTAGGAGTGCATATTCGATGGTGACTTCCCAGCTAGAGGCGTTCTGACCTCCCATTCATCAGAAGCGTCCTCTCTCTACCCAGCGCCATTACCCACAGCCCGGGGGAGGGTCCTTGCTCCACGGGGCAGCGTGTGTGTGTGTGTGTGTGTGTGTGTGTGTGTGTGTGTGTGTGTGTGTGTGTGTGTGTGTGTGTGTGTGTGTGTGTGTGTGTGTGTGTGTGTGTGTGTGTTCAGAGGTGCCAACAAGGGGGGACAAAGGGGATAGTTGTCCCCGGCCCAGGCTGAGAGGGGGGCCAGAATTCTGTCCTCATTTCATTATACTATTGGGCTGAAGGGGTCCTTTCACATGATTTTGTCCTGGGCCCGGCCAAAGCTGTCAGCGGCCCTGTGTGTGTGTGTGTGTGTGTGTGTGGTTTGTTTTAATTATAGCCTTGTGTACGGGTGGGAAGGGTCGCGTGGGACCGACCAGCATGTTATAGCCCTAAAGGTGATTTTTGCATGTTTATAGTGTGCAGCACTTTTGTGGGAAACGTGATGGGTTTGAGAGGTGCAAGCATTCGAATTTAGTACTAGTTTTGTAGTAATGGTGATTTTGCATGTCCAAAGTATGCAGTGCCCTTGTGGAGAATGTATTGGGTTTGATGAGTGCCAGCCAGCATTTGAGTGTAGTGCTACTGTAGTTGTGTAGTGTGAACCAAAGTGTGCAATGCCTGTGGGGGAAACATAGGCCTATTGGGTTCTGATGTATGCTACCCTCCGAATGCCGTAGCCTGTATTTATATTAGTGTGATTTAGTAGCCTGGAGTCTGTTCTCATATTGCAATTTCGTAAATTCACCACAAGAGGGAACTGTTTAACTTAAAGCCCAGCTGGGAAACTCCCATTGACGACACAGCACTCCACAGCACATATAGTAGGGTTGGAAAGGGGGGTCCACGCGCACCACCCGGCTTTTTTTACGCCACCTGATTTTTTTGTATCTTTAGAGTGTCTACTTCCAGAATCTGCCAGGTGCCAAGCTGAAATAATGTCCCATGGCCTTCATTTTTAACCATTTAATGCACCTGACAGGAACCCAACAGATTGAAGCAATGACAGAGAATAGGTCATAACTTTTGAAGTAAACTACATACAAAGACAAATGAACACATTTTCCCATACAATATCGACCTGAGGAATGAATTTAAGTTATTTTTTACTTTTGACAACATTTAAACGGCATATTTGCTCAGAAACAGCAATGAAATGACCCAAAATATGTAGACACTCAACTATCTTTTCATTCTTTTGAGTTTTGTTGTCTCTTTTTAACCACCTGCTCTTCCTTTATCATTTGCAGTGTAAATGTGAGTATTATATCTCATATTAAGCTGAAATTATGACCCCCAGTCTCCATTTTTGACCCTTTAATGCGCCTGACTGAAACCCAACAGACTGAAACAATGATACAGAATAGGTCATAACTTTTGAAGTAAACCACATACAGAGACAAATTAACACATTTACACTCACAATATTAACCTGAGGAATGCTATTAAGTTATTGTCTTTGACATTTCACAACATTTGAACAGCATGTTTGGTCATAATCAGCAATAAAATGGCCTAAAATATGTAGACTCAAGTATCTTTTCATTCTTTTGAGTTTTATTGTCTTTTTGTCCACCACCTGCTATTCCTTTATCATTTGCATTGTAAAAATGACTATTATATCGGGTTTTAGGCTGAAATAATGACCCACAGTCCCCATTTTTAACCTTTTAATGCGCCTGACTGGAAACCGGCAGATTGAAACAATGATACAGAATGGGTCATAACTTTGGATGTAAACATCATACAGAGAGATTAACACATTTCCCCATGCAATGTTGACCCAATGAATGATATTAAGTTCTTTTCTTTGACATTTGACAACATTTGAACTGCATTTTTGGTCATAATTGGCAATGAAATGGCTATTCAAGTAGGCCTATCTTTTAATTCTTTTGGGTTATATTTATTTTTCAACACCTGCTCTTCATTCATAATTTACATTAAAAGGTATATTACGAGTATTAAGCTGGAATAATGACCCACAGGGTTCATTTGTAACCCTTCAATGAACCTGAATGGAACCAACAGATTGCAACAATGATACAATTCATAGAGCAGTCATGGGTAAATTGGGCAGTCATGGGTAAGCAGTTAGAGCGTCAGACTTGTATCCCAAAGGTTGCCGGTTCGACTCCCGACCCGCCAGGTTGGTGGGTAATCAACCAGTGCTCTCCCCCATCCACCTTCATGACTGAGGTACCCTGAGCATGGACCCGTCCCGCCGCACTGCTCCCCAGGGGCGCCACTGAGGGCTGCCCCTTTGTGAGGCATAAATGCAATTTCATTGTGTGCAGTGTTCACTTGTGTGCTGTGGAGTGCTGTGTCACAATGACAATGGGAGTTGGAGTTTCCCAAATGGGCTTTCACTTTATTTCTTTCAATGGAGGTTAAGTTTTGAAGTAAACCACAGTACAGAGAAAAGGTAACCCATTTTCCCATACAATACTGACCCAAGGAATGCAATGAACATTTTATCAACTTTTAAATGCACTTCTGGACAATAACTGCCTTTTAAAAAAGCCCTAAAATCTATAGAAATTAAACTGTCATTCTATTTAGGAGGATCACAGCAGCAAGCAACCCATCCACAGTAGTGTTTTGTAGGTGCATGACTACCTGAATAATGCACTATCTTGATCCAAGTGACCAGATTTGTAAAGTTTGTCAGCCATTAGTGTGTTTTACACTGGCATGTTTCTCTGTACATTTGGCATAAAAGCCAAACAGTCTATGTCTTCAGAAAAAGGTGAAAGACACATCTTCATGTTACAAATTACATGTGGAGGTTTTGCAATAAGAAAAAGGAAAGAACACACACCACAGATACTCCCTTGTCATGAGACACCTGACGAAGACCTTACAGGTCGAGACGTTGTGTGAGCTTTTCACACGTTAAATGATGACAAGGGAGCTTCTGTGGTGTGCGGATAGTCTTTCCTTTTTTCTTGTATGTTCTTTTATGTCCTGCACCCACGGCAATTGCTTTTTGGGATGTGCCTTTACCTCACATTTTTTGAAGGTTTTGCTAATAAGTCATAAAGAAGCCTCCTTTGTTTCTTGAACCTCTGAATGATGATGGTGCTAGTTGGTTATTAAGTGGAAGATATATTTTGAAAATGAGATACTGTTTTAATCTGAAACTCAATAACATAATCAAATGTATACTTTAAATGAGCAATGAGAAGCACCCAATAAAACTTGAAAGAATGAAAAAAGACTGCTTATTTTCTACACATTTTGGGTATTTTAATGCTATTTTTGTCCAGGAACACGGTTTAAACGTTGATGACAGTCCTTCACAAGTGCTTCATTGCATTTCTTGGTTCAGTATTGTATGGAAAATGGGTTAGCTTCTCTTCTCTTTGTGGCTTACTTCAAAAGTCAACCCACACTACGTCTTTTAATGAATATTATAAGTTTAAATGATGTCAAATCAACAACTTAATTTCATTCTTCAGCTTAGTATTGTATCAAAATTTTTCTCTGTATATAGTTTAATTCAAAAGTTATGACCCATTCTGTATCATTGTTTCAAATCTGTTCCAGTCAGGCGCATTAAAGGGTTAAAAATGGGTCCTTATTTCAGCCTAAACCCAATATAATAGTCACATGTACACTGCAAATGATAAAGGAGAAGCCGGTGGTGGACAAAAGACAATAAAATTCGAAAGAATGAAAAGATACTTGAGTATCTACATATTTTAGGCCATTTTATTGCCGATTATGACCAAAAATGCTGTTTAAATGTTCTGAAATGTCAAAGACAACTACTTAATAGCATTCCTCAGGTCAATATTATATGGGAAAATGTGTTAATTTGTCTCTGTATGTAGTTTACTTCAAAAGTTATGACCCATTTTGTATCATTGTTTCAGTCTGTCGGGTTTCAGTCAGGCGCATTAAAGGGTCAAAAATGGAGACTGGGGGTCATAATTTCAGCTTAATACGCGATATAATACTCACATTTACACTGCAAATGATAAAGGAAGAGCAGGTGGTGAAAAAGAGACAACAAATCTCAAAAGAATGAAAAGATAGTTGAGTGTCTACATATTTTGGGTCATTTTATTGCTGTTTTTGAGCAAATATGCTGTTTAAATGTTGTCAAAAGTCAAAAACAATAACTTAAATTCATTCCTCAGGTCAATATTGTATGGGAAAATGTGTTCATTTGTCTCTGTATGTAGTTTACTTCAAAAGTTATGACTTATTCTCTGTCATTGCTTCAATCTGTTGGGTTCCTGTCAGGTGCATTAAATGGTTAAAAATGAAGGCCATGGGACATTATTTCAGCTTGGCACCTGGCAGATTCTGGGAGTAGACACTCTAAAGATACAAAAAAATCAGGTGGCGTAAAAAAAGCCGGGGGGTGCGCGTGGACCCCCTTTCCAACCCTACTAATAGTGCTCACTCCAAAATTACATTTGAGGCCTCACCCGAGCCCTAGGCGGCGCCCCAAGACAGAGCTGGGATTTACCGCTCCCCCATCGTGTTTGATGTATGCTATGATTGCACGCTCGTTTGTAAGTCGCTTTGGTTAAAGGCGTCTGCCAAATTTAAATGCAATGGAATTTAATGTAATGTGTAATTGCATCGCTATCTGATTGGAGGCACCGATCTTGTCTGTTCTCTGGGTACAGATAAGGAAGATTGCAAAGCAGCATGGGACAAACTCATACCATTATGCAGTTTTCATATAGAGTAAAGTGGTAACTGTTGTGTATGATTAAGGGTTTGAACACACTAAAGGTGCCGGTATGCTTGCTGCAAGATACGCGAACGCGTGCACGATTCGTTCATGAACGCGTCAACGTGCGTATTTAATGTCAATTTTGCGCGCGTTGGACACGGCAGCCAAATGCGTGCGTCTGGTGCAATATCTTCAAACTCGCTGGGGGCGACTGTAATATGGACTGCGCAGTTCCACGCGTGTGCTTGATATGAACACGACCATGGCAGTAACTTTTAAGAGCGTCTCATTGAGTTTGTCCGAAATTTCAAACATTTGTGATCATACTTCCTTGTTGCACTTTGAAAAGGGAGCATGCACATTAGTAGCAGTATTCTTTCCTTGTCCAGGGAGCCCCTCTTTTTGTTTTGTTGTTTTCCTTGCCATCTGTGTTCCCAATTTCCCCATCCCAATGCTGCGTGCTCTCTGCCCCCTGGATGATACCGCCAGTATTTTGCGTCTTGGTCAACTGCTTTTGAAGCAAGCATGTGCTGTCGGTTGCTCGCGGTGACGCGCGTAATTTACAGCTCGCAGCAAGCATACCGGCACCTTTAATAGCAAAATCTCTATAGAGTAAGACCTCTACACTAACCTAGTGCAGCTGAAGTACAGAGATGTTATTTTCGTTTTAGATTACAGACATGAGACACTCTTGAAGCCGTCAGGAAGTTACAGACATGACACCTTGAGTGCGTTTTAATTTGCGACCTTGCCTCCTCCACTTGCGCTTGTCTCCTCATCCCGCCTCCTGGCCCCTCCTCCGTGGAGAAAACGATGAAGTTTCCCAGCTGTCAGCCAAGCCACAACAACTTTTGAGGGACTGTTTTTCATTCACCATCCCAATTGCAAATGAGAAAAAGACTCTACAATTGAGCTTTTGCAAGATATTGAAATATAATGCTGTTGTCATTGATGTCATCATGACGAGAAGCAAGTGGAGGAGGCAAGTGGAGGAGGCAAGGTCGCATATTAAGATGCACTCCTTGTTGCTTATTCATCAACATTCACTTGTAGAGCAGTGGGGCATGTACCGGTACTACAGATGCGATATGTACAGTCAGGATAATAAGTATTTGATCCCTTGTTGTTTTTGTTGGGTTAAGACGTGATCAGTGACTTTAAAGTTGTTTTTTTCTTTTTATTTTTTTTCTATTCTGTCTCTCTTTTTTCTATTTTGTCTCTCCATGTTAGAATACACCTACCATTAAAATTATAATGTTTATGTATGTATATTAATGTCTTAGTTAATAGGCAAACCAACTAAATCAGCAAGAGATCAAATACTTTTATGATTCTCACCATGGTTCAGCACATGTTGGACAACTCTACCCACACTACCCCACTCCTGTTGCAGTTTGTGCTGCCTTTATGCAGTATGTTGTGATGTGTCTAGGAATGTGTGTTTATTTTAGTTATGTCTCCATATTGTGTTCCTGAGTGGAGGTGCAAAACGCACACCAGAAACAGAGGTGCTGGCAACCAGAAAATACAATTGCAGGAGGACGTTTCGGCCTGTCGGCCTTCTTCGGCCTTCGTCACACGTGACCTGAAGAAAGCTGACAGGCCGAAACGTTGTCACATTAAAAAACTGTTTATTTAACTTGTGAGTGTGCGGCACTTCTCTCCTCCTCCATATTGTGTTCCCCCATAATTTGGGGGAATAAGACTTTTGCAGATTGAATTAAGCACACCCAGAATGACAAAATACCACTGTTTGCCAACTTTGGGGACCCGGTTCGAGTCCGGACGGGGTCATTTCCCAATCCTCCCCCATTTCTCTCTCCCACTCACTTCCTGTCAGCATCTCATACTATCCTGTCAATACAGGCATAAAAAGCCCCTAAAAGATATTTGCAACAAATGAGTCATCAGTAATTCAGATGACATTCTTCAAATCACAGAGAGGACCAAGTTCTTTATTCAGCAGAAATCACATGATTACATAGGCCTACAGAAAGAAATAAAACTAAGAGTGCAGAGTCATCATCCAACTTGAAGTAAAAGAAAAATACAGAGGAACATTCTACACCATAATCAAGCTCTCTGGATCTTGATCCAATGTCCTCTAACATGGAAATAACCCACCACAATCTCACAAGAGTTAGCCTAAAATGCAATTCAAACAAAACTGATCTTGACACTGATTATGAAATTGTTACTGAGATATTGAATAGTAATAAAGACGAAGACAAAATCCAAACATGATACCAGAAAATATTAGTTTATTACTTAGTAAACTTTCATGTAAAGATCAAATTTGGCAATAGGGAGCCTACTTTCAATGAGCAGCATATTTGCAGTACCTTTTTTGACCATTTCCTGCACAGTGTCCCTTTAAGCTTACAATTTCATTCCTCTTTTTTATTGAAAACGAATTCTGAGTAAATACATTTGGGAAAAAATGCAAACAAAACGAAATACGAAAGCCATAATACGCCCTACATCTTGCAAAACACAAAACAGCATTATTTAAAGTAACGCAGAAAATCATTGAATGCCGCCTTCGTTTTTGATTTCATCATTTGGAGTATTGAAGTCTCTTTTCCACTGAGAGTGATTTTCTCTGCCACCTTCTGCACGATAACAGCTCCTTCTCTCACCTCCTGTAACTCTTTGATGCGCTCCTTATATCCAGGCTTGGCCTCCTGCTCCTCTGACTGTATCAGCAGGTCAATGTAGTCTGGAGTAGCTAAAGGATCTGGACGTAGTGCGATCTGTTTCAGACGCTGCAGACAGGTAGTTACCTTTTCCATCATCTCCAACACCCTTCCCTGCATTTGATGATATTCTTCTTTCAGCTTTGCCACAATTTGCTCTGTGCTCATCTTCTCTCCCATGGCTATCTAATACTTTCTCTTCAGCTCCTGATACGTCCTCTTCTCCGTTACACGTTTGATGTCCCATCTGTAGGTCATGTTGTGATGAACACTCCATACACATTTTCCTGGACACACTGTGCAGTTTCCATCTTTTATTGCAGCACAGCGTTGTTTATCCGCATCATTTGGTATCTTGCAAGGGTAGTGACAGGTGTAGTTGCATCCATGGCAGTTGGTGATAAATTTTCCTGATGGAATATCAATCTTGTCAGATTGTACAACCTCTACTTCATACTCAAAGTTCTTGTTGTCCTTGATTTGGGTCTTGTGTTTGTCCAGAATGGCTTGTGTGGTTCGTATTTCCTCCATAGTTGATAAACCCTTCCGGATGAGTGGCTGCACTCCCTCAACAGTTGCCTCCAGCTGTTTGGACGTAGGGTGCTAATACTTGGTATTCTTTCAATTGACATCAAAAGGTACCTGTATGTGAAATATTGGGTTAATCGGAGAGGGTCATGTGGGGAAGGCGTGTGAATTGACATGGAATGACCCACATTCAATTGCATGAATTCAAACTGAGAAACATTTTAACATTTTTTTTCAGTTTGAGGGGTGGACAGTTTGAGAGGTGGACAGGAAGCAAATGGGCAGAGAGACGGGGAGGGGTCGGGCCGGGAATCGAACCTTGGTCGGCCACATGGCAGACAAGTGACCTGAGGGGAACACTCGTTTAGCAAGAGGGTGGAAGAAAGAAAAGGGAAGAAAAGAAGGAGGGAAAGAGGGGAAAAGGGGGGGAAGGAGGAGAAAGAGAAAGAAAAGAAGCAGGTGCATGTCACACATTCCGAATTCAACACTGTAGGGACTGGCAAGATACTTTTAGGCCTATGTCCATCGGTGACCTCAGTGGCTACACCCCCCATCTGTGTGAGGGGTCTTTTTATCCCAGATTGTCTTCCTGGTGTGATTACTTGACTTAATAGCTTTCCTACAATAAGGGCCAGATTAAGATGGCCCAACATAGGCTACAGGTTGCTGTGAGCCTCCGTAGAAGGTACATTTCAAGACAAAATTACAAACACGGTGTCAAAATTGAAATAGGAATTAAGGATAACATGTCTACGAGCTGTGGAGAAGAGTATTAGCAATATTTAAAACTGTACTCAACACTACAGATTCATTTTTCAGTATTGCATCTCATCATAATTCTGCAGTTTGTGACTTTTGGCCCCTTTGGCCAATTTGTGCCCCCCTGGCAGGCGGGGCCCCTAGGCCGCAGCCATATCGAGCCTGTGCATCCATCCGGCCCTGCCTACAATGTATATGACCAACAATAAAACCAATTAATGTAATATTTCACAAATTTGGGGTTTAAAACATTATTTTCAGAGGAGTAGATGTGTGCACATCCCACCCGATGGGCCAGGTGCAGGACAATGAGAGTAAATCCAAGTGAAAAAGAAATAAAGTCCACGACACTGCTTGTCTACTGTGTATTTAATAGAGCGCAACGTTTCGACCTTCAGGTCTTCATCAGGCAAAGTCATCAGTCATCAAAAGACTTTGCCTGATGAAGACCTGAGGGTCGAAACGTTGCTCTATTAAATACACAGTAGACAAGCAGTGTCGCGGACTTCTTTTTCACTTGGTTTAAAACCTCATTAACATAACCCCACTCCAAACGTCTCACTTACCCCATACCCACTTTTTACTTACTTTTTAGAAAAAACAACATATAGGGTAGGAGTAGGTTCGCACACTAAACAAGACACAAAGGTCAAGCACAAGGAGTTTTTTTTATTAGAGCAGGGTAGAGCAGACGTTTCAGGCTGTTGCCATCATCAGTGCTCTATGTGCTCGCAATGAGCCCAACTATTGTGCAACAATTAATTGTTGTAATTGCAATTACTTTTGTATGATGGCAACAGCCTGAAACTTCTGCTCTACCCTGCTCTAATAAAAAACTCCTTGTGCTTGACCTTTTAGTCTTGTTTAGAATGCGAACCTACTCCTACCCTATATCTTACTTCTTTTGGGTCCACGCACCTAGTTATTTTTCGTAACATCTAGAGCAGTGGTTCCCAACCTTTTTCTTCAGGGACCCATATTTTTTCCATTATGAGCTTTGGTGGTAACACTTTATTTTAGGGATACATCTATTAGCACTAATACATACAATGTTAATGCCTGCATAAGTAACTTGTAAGGCATGTACTAAGCGAATGCTAAGGCCTACTAGGTCCTTACTAAGGTTAAATTGGTAATACATCTCTTATTGTGCATGAACAAGACATTTACGAATACATGCCTAACAAATGTTTGATTTTGCTTTGTACATGCCTTACAAGTTACTTATACAGGAACAGTGTATGTATTAGTGTTACCGCTTTGGTGACCCAATCGTGCGAGCACGATTTTTTGTGTGAAAAAAGCATGCTAAAGCAAAAGAACCATGATTTTCCCCCTAGTAATTAGGAAATGTGGGGGGCATGAAAACAATGTGGTTAAATTAACACAAATTTGTTCCAATGCTGAGATACAGGGGATGTCTCACATTACCCCACTCTCCCCTACATTCGATGTTGGTTCAAGGAAATAATAACAAATCTTATGGCACAAATAGTATAAAATAAGAAAGAAAAAAATAGAAGAAAAGAGAAAAAAACAGAAATAGAGAGGCTTAGGGCCGTGTGTATGTGTGTGTGTGTAAACAGGTCGAGTTACTAAGTAAATCACATGTGTATATGTGTGTGTGTGTGTGTGTGTGTGTGTGTGTGTGTGTGTGTGTGTGTGTGTGTGTGTGGGTGGCTAGATAGGCTACTCCTAGCTCTATCTACAGAAAGTCTAGACAAAGGAGGCTACTGATAAGTAGCTAATTTCTTAGCAAAGGCCTAAGTGGCAGATAGCAAGGACCCCAAAGGGTCCACAACAATGTCTGGGGTTTCTGTAGTTAAATGCATATAATTCTGAATGGAAAGACACAGAGAGAAAATAGCCAATAGCAGAGAGAGAGAGTAAGTCGCCAAGGGTAGAGGCCCATATTGGCTACCACGTGGGTAAGTTGTACCAATAGAATCAGCTCGGCTAGGTTAGCGTTAACATCAGAACCATGAACACCTGTAGAGTTAATAAGCGCAGCGCACGGGTTTTAGATATGTTAGCAAGAGTTAGCCTGAGCTAGCAGAGAGAGAAGGGAAGCAGAAATACAAAATAAAATGTGAACGCATGAAAATACATGAAAGCATTGTTGAAACACACCTAAAGTATCTGAACAAAAGCGTAAAAATGCCCAGTTGCCTACTATGTCGAAGTAGCAGTCTTCAGACTGCCGGTGAGAGGATGGCGGAATGCGTTGCAGTGTTGGGCTGCATGCTCGTTCTTCTGCGAGGGATGTATGAGGCGTGGAAGGAAAGCCTCACGAGGAAAGTTCATGTGAAGGTTGGAAGCGGGTCAGGTCTTCATAAAATGAGCTATCCTTTAGCTCAAAGTTCCGGAAAATATTCCCATTAAGTATCTGTCCTCGGATGGGAATAAATAACACTGACTTCCAACAGTGTTTCTTGCAAGAAAGTTACAGCTGAGATGAACGAAGCCCCTATTGACGGTGGTCGGCCGAGCTACCAGTCAACGCTTCGCTTAAGGTCCCTTGGGTTCTCTAGTGGACGTTCTACTGGTAAGACGAGAGCAGGAAAAAAGGGCTGATTCCCTGATATATAGGTGAGAGGGGAGGTCTGATGACCGGAAAGGGGGTTTGGCTACCCCCCCCAGTCGGCGTGGCAGTCAGGAGGCCTTTGCCACGCTGGAGACAGGAGGGAAATCAGACTAAGCTTTGATCATTGTTGTTACTTTGTTTATTGGTAGGATTGTTCACAAGGCTTACAGTTCATTTCAATATGACAAATGCATCATCATCATCATCATCATCATCACCATCCTCCCCCCCCCCCTTCTCTCTTCTTGTTTCTTCTTATAGTTCGCGATATATGCCCATACAAGACTTCAATTCTTTTCAATGAATTTTCAGCATACTACCAAATAAACTTTTTTTTTCCCCACCCCAAATACGTAAATGACAATAGACAGTTGACGCAGACAAACATATAGACAAAAACCAAACAAACCAACAAAGACAGAGAATAAATAAATAAAAAATAAAAAAGCACTTCAACTGAGAGAGAGAGAGAGAGAGAGAGAGAGAGAGAGAGAGAGAGAGAGAGAGAGAAAGAGACATTCTATAGCTCACCTGTATTCAGTGTTGGGAGTAACGAGTTACAAAAGTAATTAATTACTGTAATGCATTACATTTTTGAGTAACTCAGTAATGTAACTGATTACAGGGGAAAAAATCGGTAATATGTCCTCGTTACAATGCAAGTAACTTGCACATTACAACGCATTTTTTTCACCTACATTTTGTGTGGGTATTTTGTTTTCTTTATACAATGTTCGCGGATCACCGCGAGATCAGCTATTGCATCTGATAGGCCTAGTAGGCCTACGTCCGCGCAGAGATTTTAAAGTTCCACGCAGAACATTGCTTCCTCTTTCACGCTTCGTCTCTCGAAATGGCAGGCTGACAAAGGATGACCGATCCAGAAGATCCAGCTTGCTCGTTTTCAAAATGGGTATATGCCCACTACTTTGACTTCATTGAAAATAAGGACGCCAAGAACATTTCAGTTAAATGCACACTGTAGGCCTACTTGAAACTCAAACCGCGTTCCACGTCGAAAAACAGTAGCCTACAAACAATTTGACGATTTGAAGAGGTGCCATAGCACTACCAAATTAGTCAGGAAAGGAGGGGATGCATCCCATTCTCACGAAACAGGGA
This sequence comes from Engraulis encrasicolus, assembly GCF_034702125.1. NCBI lineage: Eukaryota > Metazoa > Chordata > Actinopteri > Clupeiformes > Engraulidae > Engraulis > Engraulis encrasicolus. Next base: position 89,475 of record NW_026945632.1, on the reverse strand, counting down.
CACGGCAGGGTATCCGACGGGGGGATGAGTAGGGCCTACGTTGCACCCCCCTCACTTTTGTTCAACTAAACATCACTAAAATTGAAATAAATCCATTTGAAATAAAATATTATACGTTCGCCTGCCTAAGTAGTGAAATTGAAAATGCTTGCTGTCGTTGCATCACTCTGTAGCCTATCACAGTAAATTCCAGCGCAATAGTTGCATGAATAGAACTAGCTGTTTGCGCAAAGTCGCAGAATATGCTGGCCGCGGTGCTGACTGTGCGCGCGTAAAGAATAATAGTTCTAGAGTTGTGAGTGAGTGACAAGCTGATTCAGGCGAGCCACGAGCTTGCAAACTGACTGGCTGGTACCATCGCAATCATTTTTTCGCCTATAATTTCGTTCATTGATAAGACATTTTCCCCGGTGTGCTGTAGGCTATATAATTAATATTCAAAATCGGCCTACTGTAGCAATGCATGCATCTGCTCTTTTATCAATAATAATTTTCAAACTCGTAGTGCAGTGAGGTGGCTTTATGTTTCAGCCATTTTTTTTTTTTTAAACGGCGCTGGTGTGCATGGTAAGGTGTGGTAAGAAGAGAAAGGATTAATCATTGTATTGGTGAATCAATATTGTATGTGGGTAAGATGCAATTCCTGAAAATTTTGGTTTTCAGTCTGCAGGCTTCCAAAACGACTTGTGGATGGCAGGTGAAAGTCATGCCACCTCATAGATTTGCACTGTAGATTGCCAAATCCTTATTTCCAGTCATTTTGGCTAAAGTAACTAAAAGTAATGCAAAAGTAGTGTAATGCCTTACTTTTTAAAAAAAAGTAATGTTGTAATGTAAGGCATTACTTTTAAATGACAGTAACATGTAATAAGTAGTGCATTACAGTTTTTGAGTAACTTTCCCAACAGTGCCTGTAGTTGTATGTGTGTGTGAGGTAGGTGTTGTATTGGCTGTATGTATGTGCTGGTGTAGAGGGTGGCTGTGTGAGGGCATGCACAAGCTGTGAAAGATTTGGAAGCTTATGTTGTTCTATTTTCAAAATAAAGACACATATTATTGCAAAGATTTTCTGGGTACATTTCTTCCCATTTGTGTGAGCACTTTCTAGAAAATAATATATATTTTTTCCATTTCCAAAACATTTTCTATTGTATTATACCATAGCTGGACATCTGGTTGTTTGCTTTGTTTAGATAGTTTTGTAATTTGCTTTAGTGCAGTAAGTCTTAGAATATGAAAAAATTACGGTGCATTCTTTTTATCCTGTTCGGTAGGTCGATGCCTAATACATTTACTGGTGTTAGAGGTTGTTTCAGATCAAAAATGTATGTGACAGCTCGCCTTACCTCCTCCCAAAATGGTTTTGTTATAGAACATGTATAGAATATGTGTGTATGCGACCCTTCTTCTCCACATCCTCGCCAACATTTTATGTCAGCTCCTGAGATATGGGCACATTTGTTTAGGTACCATAAAAAATCTTTGATTGACCTTCCAGCCAAACTCTTTCCAGCATTTGGACTGGGTTGTTTTGAAAGTCTCTTTCCATAATTCACTCCAGGCTTTGATCATTGTTGATGAGGTTAGCACTCATCAAGGAAATCACCCGACGATGATTGATGTAATCAATCATTATCAATTGAGTCACCTGTTTGTGTCATGAGTTTCAGGGTGAAAATGGAATACCAGGGAACGGCAGGGACTTATCCAACAATGGATTTACAGTTAAAAAAAAATCTCCCACATGATAAAATTCTCCAGAGGTTTTGAAAGTCCTATAGATGTTTCAAATGATATGCCATTAATCTATAGATTTATTTACAAGGCATTTTTGTGGTAACACTTTATTTTAGGGATACATCTATTAACACTAATACATACAATATTAATGCCTGTGTAAGTAACTTGTAAGGCATGTACTAAGCAAAATCAGACAGTGGTTAAGCATGTATTCACAAATGTCTTGTTCATGCCC
>NW_026945632.1:0-82500 GCF_034702125.1 Engraulis encrasicolus | reverse complement strand
TTAACATCCTTGGTGGGCACCTCAGAAGCTCCTGGAGGGCTACCTGGCGCCCGCGGGCACAACGTTGGTGATACCTGCTGTACTGTATACAGATACCGTAGGCCCATGTGTTTTTGAACATATTGTAGGCCAGTGATTTTCAACCTATGGGCCGGGGCCCACTGGTGGTGGTTGGCCCTGAAGGTATTCCAAGTGGGCCTTGAAATACTTTTCTACAAATCATAATCATATTTTGGTGTGTGTTGCTATTGATTTATTTGAGTTTTATTCTTTATTGGGTCCGAAGTGGGCCCTGAACATTTGTGACAATTTCGAGTGGGCCCCACATTGGAAAAGGTTGGGAACCCCTGATGTAGGCTATTGCTGAGGAGACGGCTGAATATGAATGAATCTAAACATCTCGAAAAACCCGCCCTGTGTTTCATGAACAGACTGAGATAGAGAACTGCGAGGAGCACCGTAGTTTACGTTTTTAATTATTAATGAAAGCAGAACGAAGTTGTTGAGCGCAATTGACACAGAATGACCTTTGTCTCACGGGTACCGCCCACTTCCGCCTAACAGGTAAAATTACGTGACGCAACTGCAGCGCTTGGTGGATGAGGAAGTGACCGCACACAAACAGTGTTGGGCAAGTTACTTTAAAAATGTAATTAGTTATAGTTACTAGTTACTTCTCCAAAAAAGTAACTGAGTTACTTCCTGAGTTACTCCGGTATCAAAGTAACTAGTTACCAGTAAAAGTAACTATTGCGTTACTCGCCCCCCCGACCATGTTTCATAAACCGCATAGAGAAGGACGGTAAAGACAGGTGACGTTACAAACAACAATTTATTGCAACATAGCCTAATAAATCAAAGCCACTGGATGGACAAAATATATATATATTTTTTTTTTAGGCTATAAAAGAAAATAACACATTTTAATAGGCTTATTTAAATTCAACTGAAAATGTGCACGTTAAATCCAACTTTAAATTACTACTAAATGTAGTATTTACATTTTAATTATTACTAAATGCTACCCTTTCAAACAAGACTACGATTGCGTCATTTTGTAGTTCACAGAGTCGTGAAGCAGTAAAAGACGCGACCTGTGACGCGACCACAAAATGCGGAAGTAGCCACTTTGCGTCTTTGTCTCGAAGCGTGCGAGTTGAGTTTGTGTTGTTATCAGCGAACTATCAGCGAGCTATTTCTTCGTGGTTAGTGAGAAGTTGAATCATGATGAAGTTCTGAGCATGTTATTTACCTATTCTGACTCTGAGGGACCGTTTTTATCTCACGAGGAGGATAATGATCGGACGAGCACTCTTTGTTTACCGCGGCGAAACGTCCGAAGGCAGTGATGCCGACATGCGAAGCAAGGATGTTCTCTAAGCACACACACACATTTAAACTCATTCGGTGACTTTATCCTATCTCAAGTGAGTCGGCGGTAGTGGCGAATGCAGTCGTAGTGTCCATACAGGTATTGGTGGAGGAATTAGGGGTGAGAGAAGTGGGTCTGGTAATGTTAGCTTGCGCTCCCTCCATTCAGCCCCCGGTGATGCGGGTAGCCACCTATCCGGACGCAAACGCAATAATCCTGGGATCAGACAAACACTGTTCACCAAGCAGCACACTCACACTCATTCTGTCCCTCTTTCTGACTTCTACTGGGTGAATGGCAGCGGCGAACGTGGCCATATGACCGTATGGAGAGGTTTTGGTAATAGAACGCACGGTGACGACGCATGGGCTACCCTAAAACAGTTACTGAAAAATGTAACGAGTTCGTACCGCCGTATTTACAACGCCGTTTTCCCAACACTGCACACAAAACAGTTACAGTATTCCTTATGGCAGATTAAAAACCCCAAACCAGTGCCGAAAGAGGGGACTATAGACGTTCTTTTCTAACAGTGGGCTTTGGTAAGTGAATAGGCTGTGTGGGATAAACATTCTGTTCGAAATGGCGAGTGCGACGCTCATAGTAGAAGCCTTAGTTTGCGTCAGCTTGGGACAAGCGTCTCAGTCATTTGTTATCGTGGGTCATGTGATCTCGCTACATTGACACCAAGAAAGGGTTTTTTTAGTACCGTCACTGCAGCATTGGTCACTGAGCAACTGTACGGCTACTCTCGACATGAATATGTCTTTTTGGTACTCAGAGACTGCAAACTGCGTCAAAAGAAAAAAGTGACGGTTGTCAGGGAGGGTTCTATTCTATTCACGGAAGACCTAATGCGCGCAAAAGAGTGACTGCACAAACAGGTGAACGAAGTTTGCAGGTATGGGCCTTTCGTTTTTGCGTGTCTGGCTGGTGAAGTATGTTTGAGACTGTATCACCCCCTACCTGGACGCACCATGAGTCATCAACATCGCTGAATTGCCGCATGATGGCGCGTCCTTGACCGAAGAAAAGCGAGTGGGCTGCAGAACATAGTGCCTATCGAAACCAAGACATTTTTTGTGAACAAACTTATACTAACTTGAAGAATGAATTCCTATAATTAGTATATAGTTTTCCATCAATACATGGCCTATCAGGTTTTTGATTCTTAGGACATTGCAAAAACTAATCAGTGACAGTAGCCAATAGTAACAGATACCTGTATGAACGTTATTAATGGTCAGTCGATTGGGTGTAGCACTGCCATTGTTATGTCACAATTGTTTGTCTTCTGTTCCAGGAAGAGGGTAGTGCAGGTAAGGTGCCAGTCCGCGTGTGTGCGTGTGTGTGTGTGTTTGTGTGTGTGATGTGTGTGTGTGTGTGTGTGTTTGTGTGTGTGTGTGTTTTAGTTTTAATCATGTCCCTTGTGTACGGGTGGGGAGAGATTCGCGTGGGACGACCAGCATGTTATATCCCTAAAGGTGATTTTTTCAATGTTCATGTGTGCAGCACTTTGATGGGAAACGTTGGGGGTTGAGGGGCAAGCATTCGAATTTATTATCGTTCGATACCAGATAATGGTGATTTTGCATGATCCCAAAGTATGCCGCGCCCTTTGGAGAATGTATTGGGTTGGTCTGAGATGCCCGCCAGACATTTCGAATGTAGGTGCTACTTGTAGTGATGTAGTGTGAAACAAAGTTGCAGTGCCTGTGGGGGACACATAGCCTACTGGGTTCTGATGTAGCTACCCCCGAATGCCGTAGCCTGTATTTATAGTCGTGTTTAGTACCCTGGAGGACTGTTTCTCTTGCAATTTCGTAAATTCACCACAAGAGGGAACTGTCTAACTTAAAGCCCAGCTGGAAACTCCCATTGACGACACAGCACTACACAGCCATTGTGCTCACTGCACACACGCAAATTAAATTTGAGGCCTCACCCGAGCCTAGACGGCCGCACCAAAGAGAGAGCTGGATTACCGCTCCCATCGTGGTTTGATGTCCATGCTATGATATGCTTGACGTTTGTAAGTCACTTTGCTTAAAAGCATTCTGCCAAATTAAAATGCAATGGAATTTCATGTAATGTGTAATTGCCACCGCTGTCTTATGGAGGCACGACTGTCGTCTCTGGGTACAGCTAAGAGATGCCCAAAGACAGCATGGGATTTCCCAGGCTAGCAGAGTGGTGACCAAACTATACGTTATTTCATCTAGAGTAAAGTGGTAACTGTTGTGTATGATTAAGGGATTGAACACGAATAAACAGCCAATCTCCTATCAGAGTAAGACCTCACACTGAACATAGTGCAGCTGAAGTCCAGAGATGTATTTTATGTTTTTTAGATTACAGACATGAGACACGTTGATTGCCGTTATGAAGTTCACAGACCGACACTCGAGGGTGCGTTTTAATTTGCGGACCTATGCCTCCCCCACGCATTGTCTCCTCGTCCCGCCTCCTGCACCCCTCCTCCCTGGAGAAAAACGAATATAAGATTTCCCAGCTGTCAGATAGCCACAACAACTTTTGAAGGGACTGCTTTCATTCACCATCCCAATGCAGAGTGAGAAAACGCCTTCTAACAATTGAAGCGTTTGCCAATATATGAACTATCATGCTGTTGATCATTGAGTCATCATGCCGAAGAGCAATTGGGAGTAGGCACGTGGAGGAATGCAAGGGATCGCATCTTACAGATGCACCCTTGTTGCTTATTCATCAACATTCACTTGTAGAGCAGTGGGGCATATACTACAGATGGGGATCGTCTACAGCAGGAAATAAGTATTGATCCCTTGCTTGTTTTGTTGGTAAGAACGGATCAGGACTTAAAGTGTGGTTTCCTTTATTTAAAAACTTATTTAAAGTATTATTTTTCTATCTGATGTCTTTTTACTATGTGTCTCTCCGTGTTAGAATACACCTACATAACATCTAACCTATATAATGTCTTATTAGACAAGCACACCAACTAATCAGCAAGAGATCAAATACTTCTTTATGCCTCTCCCATGGTTCAGACAATGTTGGACAACTTACCCCACACCCCACTCCTGTTTACAGTTTGTGCTGACCTTTATACAGTATGTTTGATGTGTCTAGGAATAGTGTGATTTATTTTGTTATGTCTCTATTGTATTCCCCATAATTTGGGAGACTAAGATTTTGCAGATTGACACACCAAAATGACAAACTACCCTGTTTGCCAACTTTGTCGTCAAAAATTCCTTAAAGGAGGCAAGGCAAGTTTATTTGTATAGCGCATCTCATACACAGAGTTGCAAATCAATGTGCTTATCACAGATTAACCAATGCAAAAAAGAAATTAAACATGGAAGAAGAAGGAATTCAAATTCGTGTCAAAGAACATTTAAACATTTAAGATAAAAAAAGGTAACATGATAATAATAATAGATACAAAAATAAAAGAACATAAAAAAATAAAAATAAAAAAATTTGTGCTAGAGGGAAAGCATCTGGAAAAAGCTTGTCCCAGTCTAGATTAACAGCTCATATAGTGGGATGCATTTTTTACGTCATCTGGAAGCGTTCCAAAGCTTCATCATAGAAGCAAAAGGCTTGCCACTCCACACTTTGTTGACTTCTTGGATACCAACGCAAATTCTTCTCCGTGACCTTAAGTGACCTGGTTGGATGCATACAGCTGAAACATATACAGTATGTCGTGAGTCCCATACATGAATGACTAACAGAAGAGCATTGCCTTAAAAATCAATTCTGTGGCTTCGGGAGCCCAATCGCAGCATCCAAAAATGGAGTAATGTGGCTCGAACTCCTTGTTTTGTAAGAACCCTTGCTGCTCCATTTTGATACAGGGAAGCTGTTGATGGGTCTTTTTGGGGAGGCCTGTCAAAAAGACTGTTACAGATACGCAACCTTACTAGAACTGAAGACGCCACGAACGTTATTAGCTCTCCAGATAATGTTTAGAATATAACGGCCCCTACATTTAGAGACGTTTTTTAGTGATAAAATGACAGACTAGTAATGCTTCATGTGACTTTTGAAGTTAACTCTTTAAGAGACACTGGCAGGAAAAGGACCAAAAAAAAGGTACTGCAATTATGACTGCTCCTTGAAAAATGGGGCCATTGCCAAATTGATCTTACCTGAACGATGTACTAATTAATAAACAAATATTTCTAGTGTGAGTCCAAGCAGTCATTTTTGCAGCTAAAAAAGGACTATCTTTTGGAAATTCAAAAATGTCGGGACCATGGAGAAGCCCCCCTTTTTCATGACATGAAAAGGTGCAATTTTTCTAGTCATAGTCGAATCCTTAGAATTTGCGGTGTGTGGAAGATTCAGAAACAGGTACACCTTAGTGACGGGCAGCATGAATTCAGAAATAAACAATCAAAAATCCTCACCAGATTCCCTAAATGGTTGATAGTACTAGTATAACATACCACTTGCTGAATTAAACAGAAATCATTAAATGAAAATCAAGTTTCTTTATTCAGTAGAATCAATCACATGATTACATACAGAAAAATGATAACAGAGATAATCATCAAACTTAGAAGTAACAGAAATTATAGAGAAAACAATCTAACACACACAGTCAAGCTCTCGGATCTAGATCTATATTGTTTCATCTTAAGTGAAAATAACACAATCCACAGAGCTGGCCGAAATTACTGTAATTTAAACAAGAAGCTGATCTGTCACTGAATGAAGGTAATGACAGGCATCGAAAATAACATTAAAGTAATAATGAAAGACCCAGTGAAAACTTAAATACCCATTACAAATAGTAAAGCTGAATAAAAGATTATAAAAAAGATGAAAAAAGTTAAAACTATAGAATTATGAAACATACATCACATCACATTGTTCGAAACCACCATTCCCCAGCACTTATCACCCGCCATGATCACCGATACAAAGACCAAATAAAGTTTCCCTAACCTAGTTAATAACATTCCAATCAATACTGTCATTCAGTTCGAATGGAAAGATATTTGCCACGAGAAGTACAATCTGCCATTGGTCATCAGTAAAGATGCCTCTACCTCTGCCGTCGTTGAGGTGAAAGGCGAAGGGTGGATGTGTGAGGGGAAGGATGATAGGGGAAGGTGCACGACAATGAAAATGAGATCACCTAATTTCCTAACTGAAAGTGAAAAAATACACCACAATCACAAGAGTTTGCCCTAGAATTCAAGACAAAACTGATCTGCACTGATATGAAATTGTTACTGAGATATAAATAGTTAACTAAAGACAAGGAACACCAATCCAAACATGAAAGTAACGAGTACAATGACAAAAATACTCCCCACAATTAGAAAGGTGATAAAAGATTTTTGGCCCACAAAAACCTATTCAATCCATCCCCTAATTAGTTAATAACAACTTTGCATCACAAACCAATCATTGGTTGGGAACGATCTTCACCATGGTTTTGCCATCCAAAACGTTCCCAGAGAGACTTAAAAAACACCGACAGGGACCCACTTTACCACAGACGTTATAGACTTAAATTTTGATTCCTCGGTTCCATTGAGAAAGAATTCTGTAGAAATTAAAGCACAAAAAAAACCACCCTCCAAATAAATTGAAAAAACACGGACCATAATGAAAAGCCCCTACATTGTCAAAACAAAAACAGCATTATCAACGTAACCCTAAAATCATTAAATACTGCCTTTGCACTTTCCCTTATCATCTGGAATTTCTACCGTTTTTCTCCACGTGAGATTATTCTAGCCACACTCTGCATAACAGCCCCCTCTGAACTTGCGTAACTCTTTGATCGACGCTGCAGATAACCAGGCTTGGCCACTGTTCCTCTGACTGTATCAGGTGTGTGTTCAGGGGTTAAAGTCACCAGGGCCCCATATATATATGGGGACCCAATACAGTTGATTATATCTATTCCATTGAAGGAGGGTTCCATTGGCAGCTGATTGTACATAAGGGCTGAAAATGTGCTGCTCCCCCCTGACTTATCATCGGTCAATGCGGTTTTTGTAGTAGCCAAAGCATCTGGACGAAGTTCGATCCTTTCAACGCTGCCAGAACAGGTAGTTACAGTGTTCCATCATTCAACACCCCTTACTTGGTAATATTCCTCTTCCAACCTTTGCTACAATTTCCTGTATTTCTCTCCATCGCTTCATCTATTTACTTTTAGTCTCTTCTCTCTCACACGTTTATATTACAAGTCCTCTTGATACATCCTGCATTGCCCCAAGCTCAGGATCTCATGCAGGACACCCAGCCAGCTATTATCCGATCATTCGTCTACCACTCGGGGACAGAGTGCAGTTGCATCCCAGTGGTGAATAAATGTGCCAATGAAATGTCAATAAGTTTTCTAAAACTGTGTCTCTTCACTGACAAAGTTCTCTAGGTCCTCTGGATTAGATGTATGATCTCTTAAGACGGCAACATCACACCAAGCAATATTAAATTTATACAAAGATGTAAAAAAAACGTACATTAATGTGATACAAGATTAAAAGTGACTGTGAGACATGATCCAAAACCACATGTCGAACCCACCAGCCACTCCTCAATTAAAATACAAAAAAACATCCATAATTTGCTAATAAAAGCATTGCACGGTAATACATTTCATAATTGGTTTGGTTGAAAACAGTTTTGGCTAATCAAACGTGCCAGACGAAAAAGATGGTACTGCTGCTGATGTAACTTCAAAAACACAGAGAAGAGAAGACCAACTTTATATTAGACGTCCGCTTACGTTTTCATTCTCAAATTCCATTGAGAATGAAATAAAAAAACAAGCCATGTACTGCTGTCTGTTACCGTAGGGAAACACAAAACCAGTGTATTTAACATTAACACAGAACATCATAAATGCCGCATTGGCTTTGACTTTCTCGTTGTGAATTTTGATCGTTATCCTCCAACTGAGATCAGTGTGTCTCTCACTTTTTTTCACAAATACACCAGCACTTTTTTTTTTAACTTCCCTTTAATGCTGGATGCGCTGCTTGTACCAGGCTTGGCCACTGTTCTCTGACTGACTATCATATCAGGTCCATGTAGTCTTAGAATCGCAGAGGATCCTGGCCTAAGTGCGATCTCTTTCAGACAGTTGCCGACAAGTCGTTACAGTTTTCCATCATCTCTAAACCTGACGACTTTCCAGTTATAACTGTATCCTCATTTTCTCTTACTCATCTTCTCTCCAAGTGCTGCTTCACAATCTAACTCTTCAGCTCATCATATGTTCCTCCTCCCTCTCACACGCTTTTATCTCCCATCTGTAGGTCACGTTGGAATGAGAAACTCAATGCACATTCCCCGGACCCCCCACATTGCATGTCCCTCCATCCGACATATATCACACATTTCATTCACCATCAGTAATTAAAGGCACGGGTAGTGGCAGTAAGTTGCATCATCACGTGTTGGTGCTTAAAGTTCCTGATTGGACCTATGAATTATATCAAGATTCACTATTTAACTTCACATTCAAATTCCTTGTTTGCTTCAATTCTGAATCTGTTTCTGTCCAATATAGCTTGCCATTGTATATTTCCTCCATGGTGACAAAAACCCCTTCGTGACAGCTGCTGACCATCCATCAAACAATTGTGACAAGCCTCTTAGGATCTCTAAGGGATTTCTTTATGTCAGGACAGACTCAGGGACTTGTAGGGCTTTCCATTTTTTCGAGACCACGAAATCAACTTCACAGTCTCATCGCTCTTCTCCCGTTGTCATTGGCATTTAAAGCACACAGAGTTGTTAAATTTAAAACGTGACAGGAGAACCCATCATCCTGTTTAGCACATGGAATGTGCCTCTTTAGATGCTTCCAATAAGGTGGGACTTTGCTTATATACTTTTATAAGTTCGGCGTCCAACAGGATGACCATATGGATGATGTTGCTGGCGTACCCAGGGAGGATCGACTCAAAGATGTAACCACTGTGTGCCCTGTGTGTAAGCGACGGGAAGACAGCCCTACAAAACACATTCGCATCAAGTCCCCCTATTTGTGAAAAACTCCCTTTTTATGCTAATCCTGTCTCGTTTTGATTCCTCTGTCTTCCAAATCAATGATTCGTGAGGTGAAGATGGCACGTGTGCATTCTCTATTTAAACGCCCACTATATAAAGTCTATCGCTACCAATAAAGGCACCACCTGATGTAGTTTGAGATGTTTCAATACCAAAAAACCACACGATATGCCAATGACTCCCTGTATAAGAGACAAGCTAAAGCCTATATATCATATAACATATGAAGGAAATGCCAAGCAGATCCCTGATACCCCTACACATGATGCAACTTCGGTATGTCGTTTGCTCTCGTACTGAGATCTCTGCACTTGTTGGATTACAACAGATACTATTTCACCTCCTGTTATCTCTCCGAGTGTCCCTTATCATCCGGTCTGAGCCTCCGTTTCTCTGACTCTATCAGCAAGTCAATATAGTCTGGGATAGACAACGGATCTGGACGAGTGCGACTCTTCAGTCGAATCAGGCCATTTAATTAGATTCATCATTTCTAACAATCTTTCTTGGATCGATTGGTGATTATTCCTATTCTAACCTGATTATCCTCTGAATTATTTACTCTGACCATGATTTCACCATCATTACTCTTCAGTCCTTGTATGTCTCTTCTCCTTCACCCGTTTGATAGTCCCATACTTACCTTACATGTTACAATGAACACTACCACACACATCTCCCCATGGCGCACACTCCTGCCCTTCACACTGTACATTGCATAACACCCTTCTTATAATATCTTATATCTCGTATATGACAAGAGGTGAGAGGCTGTAGTTTGACATCCAAGGAGTTTTGATAAAGTTCCTGAGAAAATATCAATCTTGAGAGGTTTCTAAACTTCTACGTCATCTCAAAGTCCTGTTTTCATTAATTTCACTTCTTGGTCTGTCCAAATTCACCCTAGTTGTTACTCAGTACCTCCATGGTTTAAAACCCTTCCGGATGACCGGCTGGCACTCCACTGGCCAGTTACTCCAGCTGTTTTCGCTCTTGACGAACTGCTTCGATCAGGGTCAGACTTGAGTACTACACTCGTTCCAAGATGGTAAAGAATTTGTTCATGACTGGCCTTCCCATTTACAGAACGTACTCAAATTCCACACACCGCTGCATCACGATTGACACTGCAAAAAGAACCGACTGAACAGAATTGTTAAACTTGAACTGGCCACCCCCCCAAGTTTCTGTCCACCGCTTAGACTATAATGTCGGCCACACGGCATTGGCAGAATTGTCGATGAGATTCTAACAGTAACTAGAGGGAAACTTTGCATCAAGCAAAGGTGCCAGCCCCAAACCTCGATTAACCCCAACTCCAGATGATGCTGTGTTGGAGAGTCCTCTACCACACAACACAGAAGCGGATTGCCTGCAAATTGTACCTGCTGTGCTGGTGCGTCAGACGAGCTAAAGCCGAACTGCACTACGAAACATACTGAATCACAATGATCACTTCCACACTTTTATTGAAAAACTCTCTGATTTTTTCTGGTGTAATCTCCTGTCATGAGCTCATGATTCCTCTGAGCTCGTCTCACCACCCATGGGGTGTCGACAATGATTGTGAGGATGTACGAGAACGTGAACTACATCTGTGCAGTGAATCTTATAAGGGATGCACCTGACTGCAAGTCTGACTGTGTGCTATGCGCATTGTGGTTCTTCATCAATCAGTCTAACACCTCCAGTTGCTCCATTCAACTCCTAGTATGTCGTGATCCTGCCATTGATGAGGGTGTTTTGCCAGAATACAGTGGCACCAACACAAGCACTGCATGGTTTTATCGTAGGGCTACGGGATGATGCTTTCCGAACACCTTCTGTTGACTGATGTGATGAAGTATTTTTCATTTCAGCAGGATATGCTTTTGGCGTAACCTGGAGAAGGAGTAAACCTTTCTGTATCAGGGGCTCCTTTCTGGTTTCGGTCTTAATCTCTTTGCCAGGTTTGCTTAAACTGTTCGCAGCATCCTTGTACATCCTAATGGGAGAAAGTTGTATTCGGTTTCAGGTCTTCAGAGTAAATTGTACACCTCTGTTTGGTTTCTCTCTCTTGACCATTCACCGCGTTTCCCTCCTTTACTCAATGGTGTACGTTTTGCAGGTTCACATTGTTCTAGGACTGACCAGGTCAATGTGTATGGAGTTGTTGCCTTCACTTCCTCCACTCGCAAGCGGTTGGTGGGCTCGAAGTAGGTTAGCAGTCACACAGTAACAGCATCATGCTGAATGACATATCCAAGTTCCCACAGCTGTGACTCTGATCTCATATTTAATTCCTGGCTTCAGTCATGGACAGAGTTACTGTCCTCTTGCTTTCTGCCCAGGTGAGGACATCATTAGCTTCCTGTGTCTTTGGAACTCTACTCGATACTCTACAGTGGCAGAATCTGATCTAATACCCCAACTGTTAATGCGTTCAACGATTACATCAGCGGTGGTTTGGAGTGGCAGGCTCGTCTAGAATGAATGGGGACAGTACATAATTCCCCTCTTCAATAGAATATACCGGTCCAGAGTAACATCATCATATTTGGCGACCCACCGAATTTGGTGGACCTCCCAAACTGTTGGTCATCCTCTCTCAACTGAACAAACCTTGTAACTGTCTCTTCAGCTTGTCTGTATCAGTTGCAGTCAGGATTTATGCTCTGTGGAAACATCCGCCTGCAGGACTTTCAGTCATCATTCTGGGGAGTAAGGAAAATTTGCTTGTTTCACGAGTCTGCTATCAGGCTGGTCTAAAGAAGGGTAATGAACAAGCTACACACGTGTGAGTCTTACAATCAGAACAAACTATCATCCAATTTGTCATCCAGTTTAGGCCATGTCCTCTCAGCTGCTGAGGAAGTTGCAGTGTCTCTAGATTCCTTTCTCTGCTCTATCCACACCATCCAGTGCTCCCTGATATGAAAGGCAATTTCTCAGAGCCTTAAGGATGTCTTCAAGGGCCCTATCCTCTTTTCACCCCCGACTAGAGGGACAGAACTGACCCGAGTTCTGCCACAAACTTAACTTGTAGTGACGGCAGCTATTGCCAATGAAAGACCTCAGATTATTCCGCAATGGCAGAGAACGATCTTTGCTGCTGTTGTCCTCCACCAGGTCATTGCAATATCATCTCATTCTTGTTTAAATGCTCTATGACTTCTGAGGTGTGTGTGATGCGGCTGTCGCTGATATCATCTGTGTAGTTTTGCAGCGATTTGAGTCCAGCTTCACCAGAGGAGTACAAACCACACCTGATGGAATGGCTGCTCCCCATTGTCTCCCAGGAGTGTTGGCAGGATGTCTGTAAACATGTACAGCCTCACTGAAATGTGACGGGTTGCTTCGGTAGGTGGAAATCTCCCTGAAATGTGACACTGAATTTTTCCCACTGCTAATTTCCTTTTTCATCCAATTTTAAAAAGATGTCACTTTAACTCGGAAAGATTCAGTTTTTCCATCATGATTTCGCTTCCCCCATCTACTCTTTTGTTTCACGTTAGAATATCTCTGTCAAACACAAAGTAAGCATTGGCCCCGTACAAGATGGCATTGACAACATGTCGGGCTTATGCTCTTCAAACCCTGTTGGGATTGGATACCTAACGAGGCCCAGAAAGGACATTTAACGATCATATTCTAGTGTTGTGTTGTACGAAGAGTAGATCCGCCTTGTTTATGAGATGTTTCTTTAGTGTCTGGAAGTATTAATGTCCTGATCCGGCCCATCACTAGTCCTCCATGGAGACTTAATTTCAGAGTCGATAACATTCAAGATTTGACTTTCCTCAATTGAGTCAATGTTGTGATGTGAATTCAGAATGTGTTAGCTGGCGTTCACGATTCCTCTGCAGCTCATCAGTGATCCAACAGTGTCACACCTGCGACAACTCACAATTACAAGAAGGGACATTGGACTATTGAAGATCATTCTAATGCATCTAATATTCGGACGTGTTGATCTGAATGTATTGGATAACATCCTTATCCCTAATTGGTGTTGTCGCGTGGTGTGTGTGTGTCGATGTGTGTGTGTGTGTGGCCTGTGCTTAGTTGGATGGTGGGTGGTGTGTGTGTGTGGGTGTGTGTGTGTTTGTGGTGTGTAGATGTAGGTTGTTAGTGTGTTTTGTTTGTGCTGTGTGCTGTGTGGAACTTAGAACCTCACCTGAACGAGGACAACTGTTCGGCAAATCGATACAGGCAAACCCAGAGCAAATGGTCTCCCAGGGCAGCAACTCTATGTCCTTCGGAGCGAGGCCCACGTTTTCAGTCACCACCTCCGCAAGAGTAAACAGCCCATAGGGTCCTTCCATGATCACTTCAAATGTTCCCTAGATCTCCCCGGTGAACCCTCTCCGATTACCCCATATTTCACACACATGTCCTTCTGGATGTCAACTGAAAGAAATACCAAAGGTATTAGCACCTACGTCCAACGGTTGCGGAGATTGAATCCTCCAAAGTTGGAGGTCGCCATGCCCAATTTCAAGGCCCGTGCCTGCACACAACATTTACCAGCAGATTCTCTGACACCTCGGTTTAAGTTTGAAGGAAGCTACAGGCCCTGGAAAAATCAATCATGGCCCCTCAATTGACCCTGTCTACCCGATATCTGTACTTACAAATGGCATGCCTTGATTATGTTTGGCTATATTAAGCCTAAAAAATGAATTAGTGAAATGCGTGCTTGAAGAGTCTTGCAACTTCTGGGGTTCCAGATTCTGAGAAAACTATGCATGCTTTGGGACTTATAATCTGATTTCCCATCATACTGGTAACTGACCAGGTATTCAAGAAAAAGTATGGCGTCAGACTTTCAAAAGATAAAATAAGAGGGACTCCAAAAACAGCTCTGGGACAAAATGACCTTACGGTACACCTCTACTTCAGTCTCAAAAAACCATGTGGGACACTGATACTGGAACGCACTTTTACCACCATGTACAGTAGCACTCGTATCAAAATCCAAGCTTAGGAAAAACTTGTTTATTCAAAGTTCTTCATATTAATCCTTGCTTACAAAGTATGTGTTTTTCTCTCTATCGTATCGCAGTGTCTGTTTTGTCTGCTCCATCTGACTGGTCTAAAAAATAATAACAGCGTAATGTAAGAAAAACAAAAAGGGCGGGAAATCCTTGCCATAATTAACCATAATGGACTTTACTTAATTATACAGAATGTGCATATAGCCTGATTTTACAAGCATGATGCAATTTCTAGTTTACTAATTTCCTACGTGTGACTGATACTGCTCAATCATGACTGCCAGTCCCAAGATGCGAACACACCCTGCACACATATTTAACAGACATGGGGGTGGGGGTCTTGTCATTGTAGAAAGATAACATGATTGAGCATATCTTTACTGCATCTTCTAAAATCCTAATTTAATATATAGCACTATCTGTAGAATTAAGTGCTTTCTTTGAAGCCTATAGAGCTAACCCCTAGGGGCGTCTAGATTCTCGGCTACTATGGAAATTATGGACCAAGACTTTCCAACCCTTTTGATTTTCTTAAATTACAATGTGTTCTCGTTTTTTGACCGCAGAATGGCAGCAGACAAACCAGACATGTGATAAGCCATAGACAAAAACATATATGTTTGAAGGCCAAGATTAATGTGAAGAAACTTGAAAAACAACGTTTTCCAAGCTTGAATGTTGCTAACAGGCATGGGTGTTCAAAAGGGCTTCCAGCCATCAATTTCCACACATCGGTTAATTGAGGAACTGAAGTAGAGTGTTACGTTAGTTCATTTGTCCAAAAAGCTGTTTTCTATCTACCCTCCATTCCATCCTTAAAAGGCTCTGAGTGCCATTTTTTTTGGCAATCCACTGTACATTCCCAATATGATGGGAAATCATTAATAACTCCCCAAAAGACATAACATGTTTCCAAGCATCTGAGAACAAAAGTTGCACGACCTTCAACACGCGTTCACTATTCAGCTTTTAAAAACGCCTTAATATCAGCCAAAAATACTCAAGGCATGCCATTGTAAGTACATTATCTGGTAGGACAGGGCTATTGAGGGGCCTGAATGATTTTCAGGGCCCGTATCTTCCTTCAAACTAAAACCAGAGGTCTAGTCCAAATCTGCTGTAAATTTGTATGACAATTCACAGGCTGAAATGGGCATGGCACCCCAACTTTGGAGAGCTTATCTCCGGCAACCGGTGGAAGTAGTAGGGTGTCATACTGGTATACTTCAATATGATTCAAAGTCCCTGTATGTGACATAATTGGGTTAATCGAGAGCGGGTCATGGGGGACGGCGTTGTGAATGAAATGTGAATGACCCACATCAATTGCATGCATTCAAACTGAGACACATTTTCAACACTTCTTTCCCCCCAAGTATGAGGAGTGGACAGTTTGAGAGGTGGACAGGAGCAAAGGGCAGAGAGACGGGGATTGTCCTGGGCAGGGAAATCGAACCTTGGCCGGCCCACCTGCAGCCAAAGTGAACAGTTGCATGGGAACATCGTTTAGCAAGAGGGATGTGGAAGAAAAAAAGGGAAGAAAAGAAGCGAGGGAAAAAAAGGGGAAATAAAGGGGGGGAAGGAGGAGAAAGAGAAGAAAAGAAGCAGGTGCATGTCACACATTCCGAAATTCAACACTGTAGGGTGATAGGCAAGATACTTTAGGCCCTATGTCCATCGCTGTGACCTCAGTGGCTACACCCCCATATACGGTGAGGGGGATATTATGTAATACCAAAACGCATAGTCTTCCTGCGATGTTACTTGACGCAGCCCGCCACAGATCAACTAGGACCTACACCGCATAACCAATAAGGGCCAGATTAAGCTGGCCCAACATCGGCTACAGGTTGCTGTGAGCCTCTGTGGAGGTAATCTCAAGGACAAACTTCCCAACACTGTGTCAAACTTGAATAGGATTAAGGATAACAATGTCTACGAGCTGGGAAGAAGAGTATTAGCAATATTTACAACGTACTCAACACTACAGAATTATTTTTTACATATTGCATCTCATCACAATCGCCAGTTTGTGACTTTTGGCCCCTTCGGCAATTCTCGTGACCCCCTGGCAGGCGGGGGCCCCTAGGCCGCAGCCATATCGAGACCTGTGCATCCTCCGGCCCTGCCTACCAATGTATATGCACCAACAATAAACCACTACATGTATATTCACAAATTTAGGGGTTTAAAACATATTTTCAGAAGGAGTAGATGTGGGCACATCCCACCCGATGGGCCAGTGCAGGACATGAGAGTAATCCAACGTTGAAAAAGAAATAAAGTCCACGACCCCCCCCCACGCTTGGCAATGTGTATTTAATAGAGCGCAACTTTTCTACCTAGCGTATTCATCAGGCACAAGTCATCATCATCAAACGACTTTGCTGCCTGAAGACCGAGGGTCGAAACGTGCTCTATTAAATACACAGTAGACAAGCGGCGCGGACTTCTTTTTACTATGGTTTAAAAACAATCATTACCATAACCCACCTCCAAACGTCTCACTTACCCCATACCCCATTTTTACTATTTTAGAAACAAACCAACATATAGAGGTAGAGAGTAGTTCGCCACACTAAAACACAGACACAAAGGTCAAGCACAAGGAGTTTTTTTTTTAGAGCAGGATCGAGCGACGTTCAGGGCAGTTGCCATAATCAGTGCTCTAGTGTACTCGCCATGAGCCCACTATTGTTGGCACAATTCATTGTGATTAATTGTAATACTTTGTAATGATGCAACAGCCTGAAAACGTCTGCTCACTTGCTCTAATAACAACAATCCTTGGCTTGCCTTTTGTCTGTTTAGAATACGAACCTACTCCTACCCTATATATGAATTCTTTTGGGTCCACGACTAGTATTTTTCGTAACCCCTCTACGAGCAGTGGTTCCAACTTTTTATTCAGGGGACCCCCTATTTCCTTATCAGCTTTGGTTCGGTACACGCTTATATTAGGGACACTTATTGAGCACTAATTAAATACAATGTTTAATGCCTGCCTAAGGAACTTGTACGAGAGATATGTAATAAGCGAAGCTAAGGCCTTCTAGGCCTTACTCCAGTTAAATTGGAATAAATCTCTATTGTGCCATGAACCAGACATACGAATACAGGCCTCACAAATGTTTTGATTTTGCTTTGTACATGCTTAACCAATGTTACTTATACAGGAACGGTTTGTATTAGTGCACTAATAGATGTCTCCTAAAATAAAGTGTTACCGCTTTGGTGACCCAACTCGTGGGCGAGCGCGATTTTTGTGAAAAAAGCTGCTAAAGCAAAAGAACACCATGCTTTTCCCCCTGGTAATTAGGAATGTGGGGGGGATGAAACAATGTGGTTAAACTACCACAAAATTTGCTTTCCCACATTGCATTGAGATACAGGGAGTTCGTTAACTCCACCCCACCTCCACCTACATTGATGGATGGTTCAAGGAAAATAAAACTGTAGACAAAAATCCATATGGCACAAATCGTATAAAATAATGAACTAAACAAATAGAAAGAAAAGACAGAAATAGGAACATAGAGAGGCTCTAGTGCGTTGTGTGTGTGTGTTTGTGTGTTGTTAAAAGGTCGAGTTACTAAGTCAAATCAAATGTGTAGTGTTTGTGTGTGTGGGTGTTTGTGAAGTGGTTGGCCTAGGATAAGCTACTCCTCGCTCTATCTACCAGAAAAAGTTAGACAAGGAGAGGTACTGATAGTAGCTAATTCTAGCAAAGGCCCTACGAAAAAAAAAAAAAAACTGGCAGCTAGCAAGGACCCCCAAGGGTTCACCCCAATGTCTGGTGTTTCTGATAGTTAAACCGCATATAATTCGAATGGAAAGCCACGAGAAGAAAAATAGCAAATAGCAGAGAGAGATGAGAGAAAGTAAGTCCCAAAGTGTTAGAGGCCAATATTGGTAACACGTGGAGCAAGTGTACAATGAATCAGACCGGGAAGGTTATCGTAACATGCAGAACATGAAACACCTGTCGAATTATAAGCCGCGCACGGTTTTAGATATGATTCCCAAGAGTTAGACCTGAGCTAGCGCGACGAGGAAGGGAAGCAGAAATCCAAATCTCAAATGTGAACGCCAATGAAAAAGAATGAAAGCATTGTTAAACAACCTAATGTATTGAACAAAAGCGTAAAAAACTACCACTGCTACTATGTCGAGTAGCAGTCTCAGGATGCCGGTGAGGAGGATCGTCGGGAATGCGTTGCAGTGTGTGCGCAGCTCGTTATTCTGCGAGGGATGTTGAGCGGGACGGAACGCCTCACGAAGGAAGTTCATTTAAGGTATGGAAGCGTCGTCAGGTCTCCTAAAATGAGCATTCCTTTAGCTCAAACGTTCGGGAAAATTATTCCCATCTTAAGTATCGTCCCGGATGGAATAAATAACCCGACTCTCAACAGTTTCTTGCAAGAAAGTCACAGCTGAGATGAACGCAGCCCCCCTATCGACGGTGAGTCAGGCGAAGACTAACCAGTCCCCGAATTACGTAATGTCCACTTGGGTCATCTAGTGTACGTTCTACAGGTAACGACAGAGAGCGGAAAAAAGGGCCTGATCCCTGATATAAGGTGAAGAGTGGATGGTCTGAATGAACGGAAAGAGGGGTTTGTCTACCCCTCCAGTACGGCAGTGGCAGTCAGGAGGCCTTTGCCCGATGGAGACAGGAGGGAAACTCAGACTAACGCTTGATCACTGTTTTTTTTTTACCCGATTGGTAGATGTCACATGGCTTACAGTGCATTTTCACTAATGACAAATGCATCATCATTACATCATCATCATACCATCCCCCCCCCCTATCTCTTTTCTTGTTTTTCTTCTGTATTTCCGACGATATATGCCCCTACAAGACTTACAATTCTTCAACGAATTTTCAGCTGAACTACCAAACAAACTTTTTTTCCCACCCAACCTACGTAAATGCAATTAGACAGTTGACGCCGACAAACCTATAGACAATAACCATCAAACACCAAGAAGAAATCAATAAATAAAAAATAAAAAAAGACACTTCAACTGAAACCCTAAGAGACAATGACAGAGAGAGAGAGACGGAGAGAGCGATGAGAGAGAGCTAGGACGAGAGAGAGGGAACGAGAGAGCGCGAGGACGAGACCTCCCGAGAGACGAGGAGAAGAGAAAGAGACTTCTATGCTCACCCGTAGTTGTATGTGTGTGGAGGTGGTGTTGTATTGGCTGTATGTCATGTGCTTGGTGTTAGGGTGGTGGCTGTGGGAGGGCAGCACCAGCTGTGAAAGATTGGAAGCTCTGTGTTCTATTTTCAAATAAAGACACACTATATGCAAAGATTTCGGGTACACACTTCTTCTCATTTGTGTGAGCACTTTCTAGAAAATAATATATATTTTCTCCATTTCCAACACATTTTCTACTGTTATATACCCGTAGCATGGACATCTGGTTGTGCTTTGTTTAGAAGTTTTGTAATTTGCTTCGATGCAGTAAGTCTCTAGACTAGAAAAAACTTACGTTTTGCATTCTTTTTATCCATGTCTGTAGCGTCGAATGCCTAAACATTTACGTGTTAGCGGTTGTTTCAGATCAACAAATGTATGTGACAAGATCGCCTTACCTCCTCCAAAAATGGTATTTGTTCAGCAACATGTATCGAACTATGTGTGTATGCGAACCCTTCTTCCTCCACATACTCGCCGCCAACATTATATGGTACGCTACCTGAGACATAATTATGGAGCACCATTTTTGTTTAGGTACTCTAAAAATCTCTTGATTACCTTCCAGCCACTCTTTCAGCATTGATGGGATTGTTTTGAAGTCTCTTGATCCCATAATCACTCCAGGACTTTGATCATTGATTGATGACTGTTAGCACTCATCAAGGAAAACAAACCGACGAAGCTTGATGTAATCATTCCTTATCAATTGACTCCAACCGTTTGTGCTCATGAGTTTCAGGGTTGACGTGAAAATGGAACTACCAGGAACGGCAGCGGACCCCAGACACCCAACAAGGATTACATTTGAAAACAATCTCCCACATGATCAAAATTCCCAGAGGTTTTGAGTCCTATAGCCTGTTCAAAGATATGACATTAATCCCTATAGATTTATTACAGGCTTTTTGTGGAAACATTTTATTTTAGGGATACCTCTTTATAACACCTAATACCTACAATCTTAATTGCCTGTTGTAAGTAACTTGTAGGCATGTACTAAGCAAAATAAGAACATGGTTAAGCATGTTTCACAAACTGTATTCTTGTTCATGCCCCATTAGGAAATTATTACTAATATCAATCCAGTAAGGAAACCCATAAGCCTATATTTCCATTTTTGCGTGCGTGTGTGTGTGTGTGTGATGTGATGTGGTGTGTCGTGTGTGTGTGTTTCGTGTGTGTGTGTGTGTGTGTTGGGCAGAGTGGCGGTGTCGACGCGCATGTGTGTGAGTGTGTGTGTGTGCGTGCTGTGTGTGTTGGTATGTTTGTATGTAGTGATGTGTCTGTGTGTGTGTGTGGCGCGCATGCTGTGTCTTGTGTGCGTGGTGAAATCAACCTATAGTGCGAAGCTGAGAAGAGTTGTTGTGTTTCTCACGCGCGTGTGTCGTGTGTTGTTGTTATGCTCGCCGTCCATGCGCAGGGTGAGAGTGTTCTCCCTGGTGTGTGTGTAGGGTGTGTGGTGTGGTGTGTGTGATGTGTGTTTGCTGTGTGTGTGTGTGGTCTGCTATGCATGCTATCAGTAGTGACATGACTCAAGGCGTGGCCGCTTAATGTCAACGTGTACATGTTAGTCTGTTTCTCGAGAAAGATAGCAAAGGATTTACAGTGCACACCACCACCACGCGCGTGAGACGCCCAAACACAGCACACACAAACAAACACACACACACATGTACAATGCACACGCACACAAACACACACACACACAACACACAACAACACACACACAGACACACACAACACCCCCCCACACACACACACTACACACACACAACACACCACACACACACACACACACACACACACTTTTACTTCTTATTTGGTATTGACAGGAGACATTATCATCAGCACAGCCAAATTTCTATAGGACGTTCACACAAAACTAAAAGAAAATGCGGCACTGCAAGTTTCTCTAAGGATACATGTGGCACTCCGTCCCCAGAGATGAAGAGGATTCACCGATTATGCTGGGATACTGAGACCGAATCTAGATGGATCAATCTTCCTTGCCCACTGTTGTTTAGGGTCACACAGTCTCCACGCCCGCCACGCACACACATTTTACATTAGTACACTGGCCTAAACTGCCAAGATAATGTTTATGTGGTTTACAGGATAGCACAGTTGGTAAATGCCATTACACAATGGTTGGTAATTTACAATATTGGGGAAAAAGCACTTTTCCAAGAGCTGTCAAAAACAAACAAAACCCAATTCTACCAGATAAGGATTTACTCCTGTTCACTGACTAATCCGAATCCGGTGATTCGGTGAATGAATTGATGACCATCCACAATGCTATTCACACTGATATTTGTCTAAGGGCAACCAAGTCCACTGCAACACGTCCAGAATGGATGAAGGGAAAGTTTTCATGCTGACAGTTCTTTAAGGTCGCGCAACCATGCAGGTCGTGCCCGTGCGAGTAAGTAGTCCATTTGATACGACGGAGGCACCAAGGCAGCGTTTTTAATCTTATGACGCCTACGGTTTCGACTACAGTTGTGGTCCTGGTCTCTAGGCTACGAAGTTGGTTCGTGGTTGGGTTGGTAGCCACCGTGGCCCAGTTCGCTGATTTGTTGGTACGCACTGTAACACCGGGATTTGATGGGCATTTAATCGTATGTAGGTCGTTGCAAGAGAGTGATTGCGTACGCCTTCGCAGCGGGATCGCGTCGAGGTCCTGCGTCAGTTAGGGACAGGCTACTTTTCCTGGAGCGCGTAGCCTGTCCAGTGGAACCCGACGGTGTGTTTGGAATGTTCCGTATTGTGGTCTGCAGTTTTGTGGAGTGAGCCGTTGATAGTTGTAATTGTAGAGTATGCAGTGTTTTATGTCTGGTTTGGGAAAGATATTCACAATGGCTTTTGCCATCAAACGTAGCCAGAGAGACTTCAAAACACAGAAGAGGGACCCACTTTATCACAGACGTTAGCTTAAATTTTGATTCCTCTGTTCCATTGAGAAAGAATTCTGTAGAAATAAAGAAAAAAAAAAACACCATCCAAATAAATTGAAAAAACAAGCCATAATGCTAGCCCCTACATTTGTCAAACACAAAAACAGCATTATTTAAAGTAACCCAGAAAATCCTTAAATGCCGCCTTTGCTTTTGACTTCATCATGTGGAATTTTGACCGTTCTTCACTAGTAAGAGATTTTCTCTGCCACCATCTGCATTAGAACAGCCCCCCTCCTGACTCTTTGATGCACTGCAGATATCCAGGCTTGGCCTCTTGTTTCTCTGACTGTATCCAGGGTTGTACAGGGGAGTAAAGTGTGACTGAGTCACCAGGGCCCCATGTATATAGGGGGCCCACACACAGTCTGATTTATGTAGATATACATGGCAGGGGGTCCATTGGAGCTGATTGTACATAGGGCCCAAAATGTGCTGCTACGCCCCTGACTGTATCATCAGGTCAATGCGGTTTGTAGTAGCCAAAGCATCTGGACGAAGTGCGATCTCTTTCTGACGCTGCCTACAGGTAGTTATGGTTTCAGTCATCTCCAGCACCCTACACTTGGTTATATTCCTCTTCCAACTTTGCTACAATTTCCTGTTCATCTTCTCTCCCATTGCTTCCTCATATTTACTTTTCAGCTCCTCTTCTCTGTCACACGTTTATACAAGTCATGTGATTTACATCCTGCATGGCCCCAAGCTCCGGATCTCATGCAGAGACACACAGCCAGCTTTATCCGCATCATTTGGTATACCACTGGGACAGGTGCAGTTGCATCCAGTTGGTGATAAATTCTACCAATGAAATGTCAATATTTTCTAAACTTGCTCTTCACATGCAACGTTCTTGTTCTTCTATGCTTCCAAAACAGCTTGTGCCATCCTTTCTCCTCCATGGTTAATAAACCCTTTTGGATGAGTAGAACAGCCTCCAGCTATTTGACAGTTGCAGGGAACCCGTCTGCCTGTGTGGAATCTCTGCTGCTTAGATTGGTTCTAAAACATGAGCTAGGTGTCTGGATCTAGATGTAATGTCCTCTTAAGCGGCAACATCACACCAAAGCAATCTTTAAATGGAAAAATATGTTTAAAAAGACATTAAGGTGATAAAAAAGTAAAAGTGACAATGACATTTGTGGAGCATAATTAAACCACATGGTCGAACCACCAGCTACCTCCTCAATAAAATACAAAAGGCATCCCATCATTTGCTAATAAAACATTGCAAGATAATACATTTCATAATTGGTTTGGTGAAAACATTTTTTTGGCTATTAGCAAACGTGCCAGAAAGATGGTACTGCTGCTGATGTACTTCAAAACACAGAGAAGAGAGAGCAACTTTATCATAGACGTTAGCTTACATTTTCATTCCTCAATTCCATTGAGAATGAATTATAACGAAAATCAAGCCATAATGCTCTCTACATTAGGAAAACACAAAGCAGTGTTATTTAAAGTAACGCAGAAAATCATTAAATGCCGCCTTGGCTTTTGACTTTATCATGTGGAATTTTGATTGTTCTTCTCCACTGAGATCAGTGTTGTCTCTCACTTTTTTCAAAATAACAGCACTTTTTTTAACTTCCTTTAATGCTTTGATGCGCTGCTTGTATCCAGGCTTGGCCTCCTGTTTCTCTGACTGTATCATCAGGTCAATGTAGTCTAGAATCGCCAATGGATCTGGCCTAAGTGCGATCTCTTTCAGACGTTGCAGACAAGTAGTTACAGTTTCCATCATTTCTATAACCTTTCCCTGCACTTGATGACTTTCCAGTTCTAACTGTATCATCATTTTCTCTTTACTCATCTTCTCTCCAAGTGCTGCTTCAAATCTACTCTGCAGCTCCTGATATGTCCTACTCTCTCTCACACGCTTTATCTCCCATCTGTAGGTCACGTTGGAATGAGAACTCAATGCACATTTCCCCGGACACACATTGCATTGTCCATCATCTGACATTATATCACAGCATTTTTTATCACCATCAGTAATTACCAGACACGGGTAGTGACAGGTGTGATTGCATGCATGGCAGTTGGTGATAAAAGTTCCTGTTGGAATATCAACCTTTTTAGATTTTTCAACTTCTACTTCATAATGAAAGTCCTTGTTTGCTTCAATTTGAATCTTGTTTTTGTCCAATATAGCTTGCGTCATTGTTATTTCCTCCATGGTTGACAAACCCCTTTGGATGAGTGGTTGTAATCCATCAACAGTTGTGCCAAGCTCTTTGCGCTCTTCAAGAACTTCCTTTGTCAGAGTCAGACTCTGGGCTTTCATTTTGTTTAGCTGAGCGAAGAACTTGTCCATGCTGGCTGTCCCCATCCTCCAGAACATGTAATCAAACTCATCATCTTCTGTATTATTGGCAAAAAGGGCAGAGTTGTTAAATTTGAAGTGGACAGGGGACCCATTTGTCTGTGCACATGGAATGTTGGCCTCTTTGATGGCTTCCAATACAGGTGGGCTTTTGCTATCGGCAAAAGTGACCAGAGGAATGATGTTGCTGGTGATGTTCTTCCCAAAAACGGAGAGAATGGATTCAAAGATGTACTTCTGTTTGTCTGTCAGACGAGCTAAAGCAGATTGTACTACAAAACATACTGCATCAATTGCATCAATGCCATCCTTATTTGTGAAAAACGCTCTCATTTTCTCTACAATCTCTTTGTCTTGTTTGATTCCTTTGGTGTCCCCAAATCCTGGGGTGTCAATGATTGTGAGCGAATACGGAACTTGGAACTCGTCCGTGTGGTAAATCTGATAGGCTGTCACATCTGAGGTCTGACTGTGTGCTTGAGACTTGTTTGTTTGTTCATTTATCAGTTTAAATCTCCACTTGTCCTCCCAGTCCACTCCCAGTACGTAGTTGATCATGCCATTGATGAGGGTTGTTTTGCCAGATCCAGTGGCACCAACTAGCATGATGGTTTTGTTTAAAGGGTTTTTGGATGGTGCTTCTCCAAATACTTTCTTACTAAACTGATCTGCAGAGGTGTCTGTTATATTAAGAAGATACACTGATGGGTTACCTGATGAGAGGAGAGTGAACCTATGTGTGTCCAATGGTCCTTTATTGGTCTTCATCATTAGCTCTTCACCACTTGGACTTAGTAGACCTTTACCAACATCTGTGCGCACCTTTGTGTAGTAGGTAGTATTCTCTTTCAGGTTCATCAGAGTAAATGTATTCATCACCTTTTTAGTTTCCTCCATCTGCCAATCACTGCTGTTTTCCTCTTTATACTCAATGATGTATTGCTTCAGATCTTCACATCGTTCTGGGCTTGACCAGCTCAAGGTGATGGAGTGTGTCTTCACTTTAGTTGCTTGCACATTGGTTGGTGGATTAATGATTTTAGATTTGAGAGTCATAGCAGTGACAACATCACTGCAGACAGAAAAGCCGAGTTTACTCACAGCAGTGACTCTGATCTCATACTTGCTGTCTGGCTTAAGCTCCTGCAGAGTTACTGTCTTCTCATTCTTCTGCACGGGCTCAGATGTCCATTCAATCTGCTGTTTCATTCTGTACTCCACTTTGGATTCTACTGTGGCAGACCCTGGATCAGACACTGTGACAGTTAATCCATTGCATGAAACTTCAGAAGTATTTGGATTGTCAGGTTTGGGTGGAGGAATGAAGGGAACAGGCTCATCACTTCCATCTTCATATATGACTATGCAGGCTCCAGGATAATCCTCATTGTATTTTGAACCAACAGTGAATTTGGTGTCACTGTTGCTGGTCAGTTTCTTCAATTCTCCAAATAGCTGCAACTGTTTTGTCATTCTTTTCATGGTATCCTCAGAGTTCCATCCTGTTTTTTTTATTTTATTACAACGGTTGTTCCAACGTGGGGTTTTAGTTTGCACTGAACTAGATTTTTCATCAGTTCTCATCATTTCTGGTTTGAGAACATTTGTAAGTTCATTCAAGAAGTTATCTTGGTTGCCCAGAGAGGTGAAGGAAAAGCTCACCACAACATTTTGGAAAGCTGAAACAGACAATTGAGCATTTAAGTTGTCATCAACTTTTGCATTATGTTCATCCTGCAATTGCTTCAGAAATAAGTTCAATGTGTCTGATTCTTTCCCCTTGATCGTTAGCCACTGATTCAGGTCTTTGCTGTTGAAAGGAGATTTCTCATGAGCCTTAAGGATGTCTGAAAGGGCACTCTCCTCTTTCCCTCCTCGGATCAAAGGAAGCTCTGACCCTAGCTTCTGCACAAATTCCAATTTATACTTAAGGCAGTTCTGCATGAAGGTCTGAATCTTCTCCTCCACGACAGTGAATGTTGTCGCTGCTCTGTCTTTCAGCAGGTCATTGCATCTCATCTTTATCTTGTTTAAGTCCTCTATGACTCCTGATGTGTATGTGATGAGTTTGTTGCTGATTTCTCTTTCTAGTCTTGCAGCTTTGGAGTCCAGTTTCACCAGAGGGGACAGCCACACCTTGAATGGAACAGCATCTTTATCATTCTCTCCCAGGAGTGTTGGCAGTTGTCTGTAAACATCCACAGCCTCAATGAAGGTTGACGGGTTGCTGGGTAGGTGAAAGTCTCCATGGAAGGTGCAATTAAATTGTTCCACTGCTGATTTCTCTTTTTCATCCATGGTAAAAAATGCTTCTGTCTTTATGTCCGGACCTGCTGTGAGGTATTTCAATTTACTCATCATGAGTTTGGCATCCACCTTTACTTGTTTCTTCTCATCGTCGGAGGATGATTCTCGGTCAAACAAAAAGTAAGCACTGGCCCCGTACAAGATGGCTGTGACAACGTGGGTGGCTGAGTTGTCTTCAAAAGGATGGGATACCTTAGCAGGCATTGCTAATTCTTCATATCTGGTTGTCGTTTTGTAATGAAGAGTGAGTCGCTCTTGTTTATGAGATTTCTTTGTGTCTTGGAAATATTTAGCAGATCCTGCAACATTGACCAGTCCTCCTAAGATACTCAATTTCAGAGATCCAGATACAGTTAGTGAATTTGACTTCTCCTCAATTGAGTCTGAAGCGGTGATATTAAATTCAGTAGACGGTTGTGGACGTGATTCTGGACGTGGACGGTTCTTTTCATCATGATCCCACAGTGTCACACCTGTTGACAAATCAATAATCACAAACAGGACATTGGGATTTGAATGCTATTTATTAAAGTAATATTAGACAGTTGAACATTGTGCATGTATTTGAATGCAACCTCACCCTTGGTGGTGTGATTGCCCTAATGTGTGTCTGTGTGTGTGTGTGTGTGTGTGTGTGTGTGTGTGTGTGTGTGTGTGTGTGTGTGTGTGTGTGTGTGTGTGTGTGTGTGTGTGTGTGTTATCCTTGGTACCTCACCTGGTATGAGAGCATCTGTTCGGCAGTCGTACAGCGTCCCCAGAGCAAATGGTCTCCCAAGGGCAGCGACCTCTATGTCCTTAGGAGGTGATGCCATGTTGTCAGTCCAACAATCTGCAAATGGCAAATGCAATCTTATTGTTAACAGCACAAGCAAAATGTATAAATTCAAACTGAGAAACATGGTGCATTTTCAAATAACAATTCACAAATTAGTGAATGTGAGCGGGGTTTTTTTTTTTTCGGAAACTGGTAAGATGGCAGCTGTCAATCATGACTCAATCAATAGCCAGTGTTTTGGGACTTGGGACGTAATGTGAATTTTTGGTAATTTTGTAGTGTAAGGTACAGTACTGTATAGGTTTGGATATGCCTTTTCATTCAAGGCATTCTCTTTACTATCGTGGCTTATTATTGTAGATCTTCGTGGAGGTCATCTAAACTGTATATAAACACGTAAAGAAAATATCAATTCTAGCATTTTTCCAATAGTGAGTAGTAAGCGGTCTATACACCTGATGTCAACACAGCACAACTGACGGTTCCACGGGTTTCAACAAGCTTATTTTTGTTTTCATGTAAAAACACCCAGTCAGTCAGGTCAATCTTTAATTTAACACAAAATACATCCACTAACTCACTGGAATTAGAATTTTAACCTAGGTCAAAAAACTGTGTATTAAAAATATGTTGGATTTTCTAAAACTGTATTTTGTATACATTGTACTTTTTTAAGTATGGCATTGTAAAATATACTTATAGTTCAGTGTATTTTAATGAGCACATTTGTATTTTTAAAATAATGTACTTAAGTATGGTATTAAATAACATACTACTTGTGTAATGCAGTGTTTCTTAACTGGTGGGTCGCGACCGGAGGGGTCATTGGTGGGTTGCGGAGCCGTGGTGTAAAAAAAAAGAATTCATTGATTGATTAAAAAAAGTACAACTTTTCCTGCAACAATTTACAACTCTTATTTTTGATAGGCGATTGAACTCCGAGTTATCTGCCGTCATAGATACAATCTGAATGTCAATGCGAGATAGATAGCATAGAGGCTTCAGTATCTAGGTGTTATACCCATAATAACTTCCTGGATTCAGCTGCTCCGAGATAAAAAATGGCACTGGGGTGTGTAAGATTTTTGGATGCTTCCAAAATTCTCTACTTGCAAAAATAAAATGGACTGCGTAATTAAAAGGATCGATCAGGATACATTTATTATAGAAAATGTGAGATGACAAAAATAATAATAAGAAAATAAAAAAAGTGAAAGTGGAAGAAAAAAAATGAAAAATGAGACCAAGTCTCATAGCGTCTCACCAACTGGGTAGCATCCTATCTCTGGCGAACGACAGGCAATCGACAAAATGGAGGAGGAAAGGCAAAGGTATTTATACCTCTTCCTCATCTCCACTAGAGGCACGTATGATCTTAGTTAAGAAAAGATGGCGTCCCCACGTCAGATGTGTTGAATAATAAAAACACATGTGACAGATTGGTCTACACCCCTCAATCTGACTGATTTTGGTCCTTTGTCTGTGATTGTCTGGCCCATTACTGGCAGGACTTTTATGTTGATAAATGTAGTTTTTGGACGTGACATGGGTCTCTCTCCGCCCCGCTGTTTTGCCGGCAGAGGACGCCGGCTGGCGTGTGAGCTGCTGCTAGCCGTGATCATTATCCGGTAGATTTGGTACCTTCAGGTAGGCATTTAACATTCATACTTTATGATGTGTCCGATCGCCGTATTGTCTGAATTACGGACCTGATTATGTGACTGCATTCCACTTCTAGCCATTCTTGCGTGGAACTGCACTCTGCTGTGAACTGGCGTTCACTTCGCGCTGCCTATACTGCACCGGTGTGTACCTCCTTGGTTGGTGTGTTGCCCCATCATCTGTGCCCTGTGGCAGGCCTGATTCGTGGTGCTTACGCCGGCTTTGGATTGGCCACAGTGGTTGGCCCCTGGGTACCTGACTGCAGTCAGTGGATGGTAAGCTGGCCTATGCTACGTTGATGTTGTTGCTCCGATGGTAACGATGACCTTAGTCACTAAATCTACCCTCACTTTCCTCAGTGTGTGGTCCAAATTGCGATTGTTCCGAACCACGGATCCATGATCGGGTTAGCGGTGCCTCTCTGACGCCGTGGGATTGCTGGCTGCACTCCTCGGAGGTTGCTGTTTTGTTGCCGTCACACTCTGCGCCGGTTCCGACTGGCTCCACCTGCTCGTCCTGCTTTTGTTTGGTTTAATTATTTTTATTTTCTGGCCCATTTCTTGGGACGACAGCCTCCTCGCTGCGCAGGTCTGGTTACCTGTGTGTGTTGTGAGTGCGTGTGTGTCTGTGCGTCTGTATGCGTGTGTGGTTATCATCCTCTAGGCACGGCACCAAGGGGCAAGTGTACACCCCCTTCAGTCAACCTACAGCGGTGTAGTTCTCCCCTCTCTCTTGCTACACGAAAGTTAAGTTGCATCTAGTCCATCACTGTGTATGCAAATTGTGTAATACATTAGTACGTGTCATTCTCGCTATTGAGTGTCTCTCTCTTCTCTCCTCCCTGGATAGGTATGGAGTTGCCATAGCGCGCCGGTCTTCAGGTGGTGGATTCCCTCACTTTTCCATTGCTGTGTGCACTTGGGTGACTATTACTATTTTGCTGCGTGTAGTAGTAGTAGATGTGTGTTTTCTTTTTATTTTGTGTGAGTACTTTATTGTGTGTGTAACGCTTCTGACTTAACAGATTAGAGATCAGAACTAAGT
Source organism: Engraulis encrasicolus (assembly GCF_034702125.1). Lineage (NCBI taxonomy): Eukaryota > Metazoa > Chordata > Actinopteri > Clupeiformes > Engraulidae > Engraulis > Engraulis encrasicolus. The sequence goes on along the minus strand of NW_026945632.1, from coordinate 51,837 downwards.
TCGGCCACGAGGAGAGAGCCGGCAACGACCCGGGCTTGAATGAAGAAAAGAGAACCATTTACCACGACACACAAGAGAAGATTGGAACAAAAAAACACCCCTTAATGTCAGTCGCGTAAAGTCAGTCAATAACAAAATGTAATGTATTACACAATGTAATAAAGTTCAACCTCAAATGTTCAACTCAAAAGTTTCAGTGTCCAATGTTCAATGTTCAAGTTCAATAGCAATGTTCAAGTTTCAATGTCCAAGTTTCAGTTCAATGTTCAATAAGTGTCCTTTAAATCCTCAATGGAAAAAAGGGAAAAAGTAGAAAAATGCAAAAATGTAGTCTTCGTACGTACTTTGTAAAGAGAAAAATAAAATGAACAAAACAAGGCCTTATATCTTTATCTTATCTGTAATTCCAGAGCAGGATGCGTCCAGGGCACAGGCTCACGGTAGACGCACACACACTGGTCACAGTCCTCGGGTTGGCTCGCCGTATCGCTCTCTCTCGTGGCAGAAGATGATCAACAAAAAAACCAATCTGCACAGCAGTGTAGAGTATTAATACTTAAACTCAAATAACATTTCTCTTATATAAATCATGTACTGAAATAACTGTGCAGTACAGTACCAGTTCAGTAGAATGACAGTAGCATGTCATTTGCAACTCTCAGTTACCATAATACATGTACATTCAGTTAACCAAAATACAATATCAACAGTAAGCCATAGCAACTTACTTTATGTGCATAACACATCATAATATATCCAAAACTTCAGTACAATGGCATAAAGCCTGAAAACATTAGCCCTATAGAGTAACCTCGTAGCTTAAACATTGTCTGCACACGCCCCTGCATCATCCCACAGCACGCACGCACACCAGTGTCCACGCAGGGGGCACGTGATCAGAAAAATCAGAAAAGAAATCGCCGTTCTAAACTAACACGGCGGTCTTACAACAATGACATTCAGTTCAAATATATCTCCGATTGGTTTTATAGCTCTACATACATCACAAACAACATTAAATACAAAAGTAGACCGTTAAAATAGTTCGTTCCCCCTCAGAAGTAAAAAGGAGCCAACCAATGCCTGATACACTGGCTGTCTTAACAGAAACACACACTCACCGGAGATTCGACGATATAGCACACAAAACGGTCTTCAGAAGTTGCACTCTAACAAAAACGTGTTCTTGAAAAGGTTAAACAAAGGATTACTTCAATAATAACGCAGTAGTGTCAAAACTAAGATGAATATTTATCTTTCTTCCGTACGGGAATCTTTCTCAGCTTCAGAGGGAAAAGGATGCACTTCTCGTCTCTACTTCTCCGCGTAATGCACCCGCTTATATGGAGCACAGCGCCCTCTAGTGGACAGGGGGAGAAACGCTACAACTACATTAAATAACCCGGTGCAATCTATGTGGGTTACATCCTCCCCTCCTGAATGTGCATGCGCCTCTGCATGTACTACTAAATCATACTGTGCCTCCAGTGACCTACGTCTAAGGGAGTGGGGGTACTCACAGGAGTTAGGTCTAAAGCTTTAGTAAAAGCTTGGTCAAGTCCTTTAAATAAAGACTGCATAACTAAAGTCAGGGGATTCCCTAACGTCTGGTACGTCAATCGGTCAGGCTCTGCCCTCTGTCTAGCTGATCGTCTCACTTCCGTGCTCTCTGGATCTTCTCCCTCTTGGACATTATCCACTCTGCATTCCTGTTCTGATGACTCATCAGGGTTTGTGTTTCCCATAGACTCCTGCTCAACTCTTTCTTCTGTTTCAGGCACTGTTTCCAACTCATTCTCCTCTTCCACAGGGTTTGTCGTTTCCTTCTCCTCTTCGACATCAGCAACCGATTCTTCCACATCAGCAGACGATTCACCCTCTTCCTGCTCTTCTTCACTGGAGTTGGAAGACTCATCCGCGACAGGGTCTTGTTGCGGGGATGCAACAGGCTGGAACACCTCGGCTTCAGGTCGGAGGTTGGACGTTGTGGGATTCACTGAGGGAATTGCTTTAGTCTGAGGGATTTCATGTACAATAGTGATTGACGGGTAAGTAGTTTCAGGGACACCATAGTCAATGACTTGCTCTTCCTCACTTTCACAGGGATCTCTCAACAGCTCTCCCTCCTCACATGTTGGACTTTGAGAAGGCTGGACTGCTGTTTCCTTTGGCTTGTGCTGAGTCACTTCTGCTTCGATGGATGGCGCTAGGAAGCCACAAGGTAAGAGCAAGTCACGGTGCAGCGTCCTCTCTGGACCATCAGAATTGACTGGGGCAACAACGTAGACAGGAGACTCATTGATGCGCTTCACCACTTTGTAAACGGTTTGGCTCCAACGATCCGCTATCTTGTGTTTTCCCCTCAATCCGACGTTCTTGACCAGGACACGGTCTCCTTCTTCCAGGACAGTTTCTCTTACTTTCAGGTCATACCTTTCTTTGTTTTTCAGGGCAATTTTCTCACTGTTTTGAATTGCAATTTTGTAGCTCTCTTGCAGGTTCTCCTTGAGACGTTTCACATAGTCTGTGTGAGCAACTCTGCTCTGACCAGCTGGGTTAAGGCCAAATGCAACGTCGATAGGTAAGCTTGGTTGCCTCCCAAACATTAGCTGGTAGGGAGAAAAGCCGGTTGTATCATTTTTGGTACAGTTGTACGCGTGCACTAAAGGTTGAACATAGTCACGCCACTTGACTTTGTTCTCCTCTTCAAGGGTACCCAGCATCTCCAAAAGCGTACGGTTAAACCGTTCCACTGGATTACCACGCGGATGGTAGGGAGTAGTTCTTGTCTTTTTAATCCCTAGGAGGAGGCAGAGGTCTTTGATTACTGAGGATTCAAAGTCGCGACCCTGGTCGCTATGCAGACGCTCAGGCAGGCCATAATGGACAAAAAAGTGGTTCCACAAAGCCTTGGCTACTGTCTTGGCCTTTTGGTCAGCAGTTGGTACGGCGACAGCGTACTTAGTAAAATGGTCAGTGATGACGAGGATGTTCTTCGTTCCACGGCCATCAGGCTCCAAGGACAAGTAGTCCATGCAGACTAGTTCGAGGGGTCTGCTGGTCCGAATGTTTACAAGACGAGCGGTCTTCTCAGCTTTTGCTTTGCGACGAACGCATCTCTCACAGGTTTTTACTTTTGCATCTACGTCCATGGCCATCCTCGGCCAATAGAAACGCATGCGGACAAGGTCAATTGTTCTTTCGAGTCCCATGTGGCCGACTAAGTCGTGTAGACTTTCAAGAGCCGTTTCGCGATACTTCTTGGGAAGAACCAGTTGGAACAATGGCTCACTCTTGTTTGTTCTCTTACGATAGAGGACGGCATTGTCAATGACGAGTTGATCCTGAACTCGTAGCATCAGTTGGACTTCGCGGTCCTCTTTCTGCCTCACTCGGTATGAAAGCCGCTTTCCTGCACTGACGATGTCAATGACCCTGCTGATTACTGGGTCAGCTCTTTGCTCAGCAGCCCATTCCAGCTGTGACATTCTGGGGAGGGTGCTGGACCCTGGAAGCAAATCAGTGTGGGTAAATTCAGGCGGGATAGCGTTGGCATCCATAGCAAGGGACTCAACGATCACAGGTAAGTAGTTACTGTCTTCTCCTGTATTACAGGGCTTTTCTAGGTTGTGTCTCTGGCAAACAGCCTTGACTGCTTCTTGAGGAAAGGTAGCGTCACTTTCCTCCCTCATGAACTTCGTCAGGAACTGTTGCACTCTGTTGTCTTCAGCCTCAGAGCTGGAATCTGCCTGTTCACTGTCATGGCGGCGCCTGGACAGACCGTCGCCATCCTGGTTTCTCTTGCCGGCCCGGTACTGGATGTTGAAATTGAAATTAGATAGGGCGGCAAGCCACCGATGTCCGGCAGCGTCAAGTTTGGCAGACGACAGTACATAAGTCAAGGGATTGTTGTCCGTAACAACGGTAAACTCTGCGCCATAGAGGTAGTCTGACAGCTTGTCTGTTATGGCCCACTTAAGAGCAAGAAACTCAAGCTTGTGAGTGGGGTATCTTCGCTCGCAGTTTGACAATCCTCTACTGGCGTAGGCTATGACTTTCATCTGTCCATCTTGTTGCTGATAAAGGGCTGCCCCAAGACCATGAAGGCTCGCATCAGTGTGTAATATGTAGGGTAAAGTTGGATTGGCAAAGCCAAGGATTGGGGCAGTGGTCAACTTCTCAATGAGGGTTTTAAAGGCTTCCTCACACTTGGACGTCCACTTTTCTGCAAAAGGTGACTTGAGGTCAGCGCTTGAGAAGGACTTGGTTTTGCTCTTTTTCCTTACAGGGACATAGCCGGCAGTCAGATCATTGAGGGGCCTTGCTATTTTAGAAAAGTCTTTGATGAACCTTCTGTAATAGCCTGTGAACCCGAGAAAAGACTTGAGCTCCCTGATATTGTTTGGTCTGGGCCAAGTGGTGAGTGCTGAAATCTTGTCAGGGTCAGTTTCAACTCCATTCTCTGAGACAACATGTCCCAAGTATCTCACTGACTTTCTGAAAAAATGACATTTCTCAGGGGACAACTTGAGCCCGAATTCTTTTAGACGGTGCAAGACTCTCATAAGCCGCTCTTCGTGCTGTTCAAGGGTTTCTGAGAAAACAATGAGGTCGTCCAGGAAAACAAGGACTTCCTTCAAGTTTAGGGAACTCATGCATTTCTCCATTACTCTCTGGAAGGTGCTCGGAGCATTGGTTACTCCCTGCGGCATCCTATTGAATTCCCAAAATCCCATGGGAGTGACGAAGGCGGTTTTGGGTTTATCGTCCTCCTCCATCTCCACCTGGTAGAAGCCTGACTTCAAATCCATTACAGAGAACCATTTGGACCCTGTTAGAGCTGCAAAGGTTTCCTCGATGTTCGGCAAGGCGTAAGCATCCTTGATTGTCTGTAAATTCAATTTCCTGTAGTCAACGCATAGTCGAATTTTGCCACTCTTCTTCTTTACGATGACGACTGGTGATGCGAACGGACTTTCAGACTCTCTAATAATGTTGGCGTCATACAGCTCTTTCAGGTGGAGACGGACGGCTTCATAATCAGATGGGTGGATAGGTCTCACCCTCTGCTTGAAAGGTGTTGGATCAGAAAGGCGGATTTTATGCTTGACTGCTGTTGTGTGTCCGTAGTCAAGGTCACCCCTTGCAAAAACTTCAGGAATGGAATTCAGCTTTTCCTTCATTCTGTCTTTCCACTCCTCAGAGAGGGGTGAATCACTGAGATCGAAGGCAATGGGGCTCTCACCAATCACGGAGTGTTCAGGCTCAGGGTGCACAATTGAGCCTTCACCCTTCAGGGAGGTCAGTGGAGAAACGGAGAGTGGAGCAGTGAGGTCAGCCAAAGTGCAGTGGGCAGGCACTGTGACATCATGTGAGGTTTCATTCTTTAGCAAGACAGGGACTTTGAAAGAGGTCTTCCTGGGGCTTGACATGACATAGGAGCAGAATGTCAGCCCACTTGGTAGTGAACGAGAGGGGAAGTCAACTAACAAGGGGGCCTCAGGAAAACTATTGACATTTCTTGTGTAGCCGTCTAGCACCATTCTTTGGCCTGGTGGGATGACTACAGCTTTCTTGTGCAAGAGTTTGACAACGCCCACTCTGTCATTGTGTGTGGTCTTGCTCTTGTACAGACAGCGAAGGTGCTTGATAAGAACAGCATATGCACAGGTCTCTTGAACAGGTGCACTGGAACTTTCGTTGAAGCCTTCATACAGAAGGTCCAGGGCATTAGTGCCAACGAGGACAGAAATGGCACTGTAATCAGGGACAATGAGGGCCAAAGTGGTTACAGTCTTGGGCCTACCAATGAAACTTTCAGGGAATGTAATGTCAACTTCTATGTAGCCTGTATAAGGCACACGCTGGCCTGCTGCTCCCTCCACATCAATTATGTTGTCTAGGGGACTTACTGGATGAGAAGGTAAGTAGGTTTCATGAAATGACTGGGAGATCGTGGTCACTTGTGAACCTGAATCAATTAGACACTCGTGCTGGATTCCTCCAATGGTGACACTAACCATGGACCTTGAGCCAACTAATCCAGTCATGAGCTCCTCTCTTGTGGGCGTAAGGGAGCAACATTGGGCTTTTTTCTTTTCTTTGGGACTAGTGTCTCTTTCAATGGCTTCAGGATGTCCCTCTCCAGAAGCCGCTAACAGTTTAAATGGACACCATACTTAGCTGCCCACTCGTCCTGCTTCACCTTCAGTTCTTTGTACTTGAGGTCGACAGCAGCCTTGTTCTGGGGGTTCTCACATACTTTAGCTATGTGGCCATCACCTCCGCACCGAAAACAAAACCAGGCTTTGGGCTGAGGTCTGGGTGCGACCTGAGGAGTGGCTCTGTGGACTTGAGCCTCTGCTTGTGTTGTGGATTGGCTCAGGGCAGACTGGGGGACAGCAGGCCTTTGTTTTTTTTCTTTTCCATGTTTCTTGGAGTCGAGCTGCATTTGCAGCGCAGCAACTTGTTTCCTCAGATTCTCAGTCTCCAGTACATATGCTTGTAGTGTATTGGCATTGTATTCAGAGACGCAGGCGGTGTTCACCACACTCTGAGTGTTCATTGAGGTTTTGATTTTGGATGACCCCAAGTGGCGGTTCATGCGATCAAGTTTGGTTGCTCTCTTGTCTTCCTCAGTTCTTAATTGCAGCAGAAAGTCAGCAAAATCGAGGGACTTTTGATTTTTCAGCTCCAGCTGCAGGACAAGGTCATGATCCCAGCAACCACGCTTAAACTGCTTCATCAGGTGGCGGTTGACGGCAGACTGCTTGACTCCGCCTCTTTTCACAGCAGTGCTCAGGAGTGTTTGCAGCCTCTGCAGGTAGCTGGAAGCCTTTTCACCAGGGTCTTGGTTTGTATTAAGAAACTTGGCGAAAATCTCTTCACCATCTTCAACGATGCCATAAGCAGACTCTAAAAGCCTAGTGTAGTCTCTAGGGTGGGCAGACGAACCTAGCTGCCTCACAACATCTGACGCTGGGGGAAGCAAGCTTTCCAGAATTTTCCTTCGCTGTACCTCGATGGAGGTTTGATCATGGGACATCAGCTCGACATGGAGCAGCCATGTTTCAAAGTCAGCTTCGCCTGGTGGCTTTGGCACTTTGCCTGAGAAGGACCGCAACCACTTGGACTGGTTCTGGGATTGGGGGGCATTGTTCTTTATCACATGTTCAACGACGATGCGTCTCACCTCTGGGGGGTTCAGCATATTTTCGTCCAGCTCCTCAGATGCAGGGGGCGTGTCGCTCTGCTTGGCCACAGCAAGGGGTTTCGTCTTAGTCTGCTCAGGTGTCTCTAAGAAGAGTTCCGTAGGTGTGGGGGTCTTAGTCTTAGTCTTAGATCTAGTTATGAGGGGAGTGGCGCTATGAACAGAGTCAGCGTCGCTACTGTCATCTGAGTGGCTGGAATCGCTGGAGTCGCTAAGGTCGCTAAGGTCCTGGGGTGTCAGCATGAGGGCCTCAATACTATTTATGTACCATGTTACAGTAGTGTTAGTGATACTCTGAATGCTAAAGGGAAGTTGGGACTCGATGGAAGCACTTGCTGCATCAGATTCAAATTCAACAATGGCAGAACACTTACCGTCTACTCTGCTTGGTAATCGCACTATTTGAGCTACTTCTCCATATTTTTCTAAAGTTTCCGTAATGTCTGCATCGGTATCAGTGTGATTAACACCGAATAAGGCGATAGAACACTCTCGTTTAACACCATACTTCTGTAAAAAATCCATATCTCAAGTTTAAACGACTTTACTAAATCACAAAAAAACGATAATTCACGTAGCGCGTAGAAAACACGAAAAAATGTTAATTTAACGGTAAGGGTCGTGCTCAAAACTCTCCTGGCAGGCTCGCCACGAAAAAGGATGTAACGCTTCTGACTTAACAGATTAGAGATCAGAACTAAGTTCGGCTATGAGGAGAGAGCCGGCAACGACCCAGGCTTGAATGAAGAAAAGAGAACCATTTACCACGACACACAAGAAAAGATAGGAATAGAAAAATACCCCTTAATGTCAGTCGCGTAAAGTCAGTCAATAACAAAATACAATGTAATACACAATGTAATAAAGTTCAACCTCAAATGTTCAACTCAAAAGTTTCAGTGTCCAATGTTCAATGTTCAAGTTCAATAGCAATGTTCAAGTTTCAATGTCCAAGTTTCAGTTCAAAGTTCAATAAGTGTCCTTTAAGTCCTCAATGGAAAAAAGGGAAAAAGTAGAAAAATGCAAAAATGTAGTCTTCGTACGTACTTTGTAAAGAGAAAAAATAAAATAAAACAAAACAAGGCCTTGTATCTGTAATCTTATCTGTAATTCCAGAGCAGGATGCGTCCAGGGCACAGGCTCACGGTAGACGCACACACACTGGTCACAGTCCTCGGGTTGGCTCGCCGTATCGCTCTCTCGTGGCAGAAGATGATCAACAAAAAAACCAATCTGCACAGCAGTATAGAGTATTAATACTTAAACTCAATAACATTTCTCTTATATAAATCATGTACTGAAATAACTGTGTAGTACAGTACCGGTTCAGTAGAATGACAGTAGCATGTCATTTGCAACTCTTAGTTAACATAATACATGTACATTCAGTTAACCAAAATACAATATCAACAGTAAGCCATAGCAACTTACTTTATGTGCATAATACATCATAATATATCCAAAACTTCAGTACAATGGCATAAAGCCTGAAAACATTAGCCCTATAGAGTAACCTCGTAGCTTAAACATTGTCTGCACACGCCCCTGCATCATCCCACAGCACGCACGCACACCAGTGTCCACGCAGGGGGCACGTGATCAGAAAAATCAGAAAAGAAATCGCCGTTCTAAACTAACACGGCGGTCTTACAACAATGACATTCAGTTCAAATATATCTCCGATTGGTTTTATAGCTCTACATACATCACAAACAACATTAAATACAAAAGTAGACCGTTAAAATAGTTCGTTCCCCCTCAGAAGTAAAAAGGAGCCAACCAATGCCTGATACACTGGCTGTCTTAACAGAAACACACACTCACCGGAGATTCGACGATATAGCACACAAAACGGTCTTCAGAAGTTGCACTCTAACAAAAACGTGTTCTTGAAAAGTTTAAACAAAGGATTACTTCCATAATAACGCAGTAGTGTCAAAACTAAGATGAATATTTATCTTTCTTCCGTACGGGAATCTTTCTCAGCTTCAGGGGGAAAAGGATGCACTTCTCGTCTCTACTTCTCTGCGTAATGCACCCGCTTATATGGAGCACAGCGCCCTCTAGTGGACAGGGGGAGAAACGCTACAACTACATTAAATAACCCGGTGCAATCTATGTGGGTTACATGTGTGTTTATTTTGTGTGACCTTTTCCCTAGTCTTTAACTATCCCTTTTCAACCGTGCTGCTATTGGTTAGCCTAAGCCTAACTCGCCCCCCTTTAAGAGTGACACCATTGCCCTGTCTCCCCCCGTACTGGGGCGGCTCGTACGATTGAGTGTAGCCTCCTTCCTTCCTCGCACAGGTGCCGTGCGTGTGTATGCGTGGTGTGTGTGTGTGGCCATTGGCCATATTGCTCCACATAACGGCCCGCTAGTGGGCGTCTAATAGGGATCAGTGCAATATTGTCTGTAATACAATTCATCCATATTGTATTTTGTAATGTATTAGTAGTTGTCCCTTTACATCACCACTGCACATTTGCACATCTGAACTCACCTGACCTCAATGACCTGATGTATATTTTATTGATCTGTATTACTATTGTATTTGTGAAAAGAGAATAAACACAAACTTGACTCTGGCCTAAGAGCGCTCCGAACCTGTGTCCTGGTTTACTAATTTGGGGGGTAATTTCACTCCTAGGTTGTCTTCCCCCACCCTAGGTGGCGTAGTCGTGCAAGAGCTGAGTTGAATTTAATTAACTGTTTACGTGCCACTGTTACACACATATCGCTTATGCAGCCATTCTCAAACTTCATAACACCAAGGCCCACTTTGAAATGTGAAAATGTTTTGGGCCCCAATATAATATAATATGATAGGCCTATAATCTAATATAAGGCTATAATAATAATATAATATAATATAATATAATATAATATAATATATAATCATATGGTGAATAATACGTTCTTTGCAGAAAGTTGTGGCCACTGAGGGGCATTGGTAAGAATGCACACTTGCTCAAAGGATTTCTGGGGTCTTGTTATAAATAATAAATCAATAAACAAATCATCTTTATGCACTTGTGTATGTGGAAACATATGACAAAGGAGAATATCTAACTCCTATGAAGATTTAAAATAAAATACTTGAAATTACTGAAATTATCCTGGAAGAACCCAGCATTCACAGCTCAGTGAAATGGTATGCATTAGCCTGAATGACATACAGTGAGCTAAATACTAAATGCTCCATTAGTATAATACATATTTAGGAGGAAATAGCCACTGTAGCAGGTCAAAACTTCAATGTTTCCCCCTCACAACCGACTAAAATGTGATTTAAAATATAAATTTTTACATATACATCAACACCATAAGCATGAAAATAGCCTACAACATGACGGAGAAAATGTTACACTTAACCTTGCGGGTAAACTCGCGCCAAATTAATTTGCGGCAGAGAATTACCTCCGCGATTGAAATGACACAATGTTTTAGCATAAATCCTGCCTGCACAATAACACATAAGAACACCAAATAAGAAAGTGTCCTCACATTTCTGGACGCACACAAGACACAAGATAACTAAATAGCATGTGATGATTATCTAAATATGTGAGTAGGCTATAGGGAGTGTTAATATAACACTTGACATCAGGTGGCATCAACCCGCAAACCCAGCAGTTGAAGGTTTTCTTGACGGCAGCATAACCTTGGGCTGTTTTGGAGAAAAACAGTATCCCTGTGTATCTCGTGTTGGCTATCATCATGTCACATAGCCAGGACGAAACCACAGCAAGAGTGCTCAAACTGGGCTGCCTATTGTCAAATTTGATCTTTTCATGTAAGTTCACTGAGTAATAAATTAAAATGTTCTAGTATGACCCAATCATCAATCAAGTACAATCATTTTTGCAGCTAAAAATGTCTATTTCTGGAAATTTAACATGGTGGACAATGGAGTGCAACACTTTTGTCAGTCACATTGAATACTTAGAACTTGATGGTGGTGGTAAATATTCATGAAAAGGGTAACATTAGTCAATGGATAGCATGAATTCTGGAAATAAACAACTAAAAATCTCTTTAACTCATTCAGTGCCATTGACTCGAAACCGCGTTTTTTCATAATGTGTGGCAAAGTGCCAAAGACTCGATATCGAGTCAATTGCGTTTTTTTATGGGGGGCGGTGCCTAACACCTTGATCTGGCTTGTGTAAAATTTTTTGAGTTGTAATCACAAGGGAACTCAAACTGTGGATGATGTGTGAGCAGTGTTTGTGGGGATAAGTGATATTTTAACCTCGTCTCAAAAAAGAAACGAGTCCACTTCTTTGATCTCTTGAACACTTTTCATTGGAAAGAGTTAGGTAGGCTACATAGGGGATCTGACTAATGATTGGCCTACATTGCTAGCACACAGCTAACTAGCCTGATCAAGAAATGTCTGACACATAATCAAAACAATAGGCCTACACAAAACAAATACTAATAGGCCTATGCTGACACGAGGGTTCAATCAGCTAACATTGGTGCAGCAGTGTTCCACACGCACCGATCATTCATCCAAACAGTATTGCTTGACCTTCACGCATGATGTCAGCCTCAAACTAGAGGGCAGTATTTGTTTCTTTCTTTGTTTTCGTGATTGGAGAATGTGTGCGAAGAAGACGCGTTCTCTCCGACACCATGGCAAGAGGGCGCAACAAGAGGCGGCGGCCAGCCGGCCATTTCAAGCAGCTAACTTTGCAACAGAGCCTTTCAAGAGGACCCACTAGCACGCAAGGGGAAGCCAGAGGCAGAAACCATAGCCTGCCAGAAGCTGAAGTCGCAGTGCCTCCTCTGATGGATCGGATTGCACAGGTAGAACTACAGAGACAGAAGGCAAAGAACAGAGACGCAGGACGACTTATCCCGAGGGATCGGATTACAGCGAGCCCACTACGAGCAGAGGCAGAAGGGCAGAGAGAAGTCGCAGTGCCTCCCCTGATCATGACTCGGAGTTCAGCGAACCAGACCCAGATAGCTCTAATGCCTGGATACCTACCTGTAGCTCCCCAGCTAGCAGCAGGAGCGCATCCCCCCAGCCTACCCGACGGACTCGTGAACATTCAGCAGGTGAGTTGAGCTAAAGTTTGGGTTGAATGCTGATGCATGTCCCTTTCCCCACACGTGTTAGTTCAGTCAGTTCATTTTCTGATGTTTTACTAGTTCTACTACTAACATGAAGCAATTGATCATTTTACAGACGCATCTGGGCGGTTTAAGACTAAGAGCTCCTTGTGACAGCTGCGAATACAGGTAAGACATTGCTGTGATTTTGTGCGTCAATAAATGTAATTGCAGTACCATGCATCGGCTACAACACCGTTTTGCTGCTGCTGAATTTGCCGTCGATCGCCAGTTTGGATAAAAAGTAGACCTACTGAGCGCAATGTAATGGAATCCCCACATTGAAGCGGTATCAGCTCACATTTACGCACCAACTTTGGTTTGATGCAATGGGGTGTATTGCTGGCACGTTCCATACTTTCCAGATCATATTTGTAGCCTCATTGGTTCATAGCCTACTTCACGTTGTTTTGATAACGTTGGTGTCTTGTGCAGCATCTTTGAATGACGTGTTACAGAGTGTGACACACACACACACACACACACACACACACACACACACACACACACACACACACACACACACACACACACACACACACACACACACACACACACACACGAAACTAGAAGCACTACTGTACATAAATGGCTGCTGAAAAACTTGAAAAAATGTTGCCTTTGAAATGTTTACACAATGTTTTCTATGAATTGAAGAATCTTCGAAATGTGGTTGTAATAGCCTAATAAATGTTTAATTTTTATTCATAAAAAATGTTGTCGGTGTTATTTTTGGTTCATTATACAATGGGATGACTTTTCAAAGTGTTTGAGATGCCACTGAAGCAAAAATAATTATGATAAAAGCCATTTTCTGCTTGAAATGTTGCTTTTCACAAAAAGCCTTTTTTCTCAGCTTTTCTGTCAGAAATCAGCATTTTTAGTGATGCCCACCCATGTTCAGGAGACTATTACTAAAGAATGGAAACGGGTACAAACAACCAGTTTTTTTCTGATGATAAAGGAAAGTCTGAAGTTTCCTATGGTATGTTGGTTGTTGATATGGACAAAGAACTCAATTTTTTATGGCTCTTGAAAAAACACTCAAATGTTGAAAAAAGCCTGGCACTGGGATGTTCTGAATTTGAAAATGGCTGGCACTGAATGAGTTAACAGTGCACATTTAAGTCTCTTCATTTGGATCCATGTACGCTACGATCCAATCACAAATAAACACACATTTAGGCTACACGTGTCGTCCATGTTGCATTCATCAAGATAATTGTTAACAAATTTCTGTGGTTCACTTCAAACAGCTCAAAATTGTAGTTGACAACGTCAGCTATAACAGCCCACATATTAAGAAATGGTCAGGTTTAAAGCGGTCTCGGGCTCATAATTACAGTTAATGTGCCAGGCTGGGCCAGGCTCGGACACAACGTGCACGGGCTCGGAAAGTGTTGGGTTTGATTTTTTAGGCCTTATCTAAGTTCTACTTCATACCTCTTCTCAAAAAGTATACATTACCGTAATCTAATATAATATACAGCAGTGACAGTGTTGACAGATTATGGTTGAGCACTGTCCATAACAAATTTAAGAGAAAATAGGAAGCTTACAGGAGCTTCAGTGATGGTGATATGCAGTAGAGCTTTGATGACGATGACCTGGTACATGCCTTTTAAAAAAACAAAAAAAATCTGATGGTGTTGACAAATATGTGGGACACATTTTGAGCAATCAGAAAATAATAGTAAACATTACTTCAGTCACTATTTTCAGTTCTATAGAAGCACTTTAATGTGTTCTTCCGCATAATGGTGATATGTTTCAATTCCATTGTTGATTTTTTTATTTTGAGTCAATTGAAATGACAGGTTTTACATGGTGTGGGCAGGTTTACAGGAATGAAAAAGAATGCATTTACGATTAAATCTTTCAAACACCTGTACATTTGTGTAACGGACCCCTTGATAATTATCTAGATTTATTTTGTTCATGAAAATTGTATTGATTTTCAACTGAATAACACTTTTATAGCTGGGAGGACAATTTTTTTTGCCAAGCTTTGGTGTGGATTTCTCAATTCGTAAATAATGTTTGTCAGCGTTCCTGTAAAAATAAACGTGTCACTTACTCTTTGACAGCAATCTGTTCTCTTGAGCAGACGTTCAGTCTTCTGAGGAGCAGGCGGGAGAGGGAGTGTGCTGTTTTTGCAGAAGAAAGTTTTGTATTAATTCTAGAGCTTTGTGATTGTTTAACCCATTTAAAAGTTGGTATCAAGAAATTAGCTAAACAAACTCTGATTCATGGCAATGAGGTATTTGGGTGGTTTAAGGGCGTCAGTTAATATTACTGTCTTGAGTTTTTTTCACATTCACATATCTTAATATAAAGTTAATATTTATGCAATCATGCCAAATGCTTCATACATTATTCAAAATGTTGTTGGTTAATTTATATATACTGTATATATATTATATTCCAGGTTTCATTAATGTTACAGTCACACCGCAGGATATTTGACATATAAACCTTTACATAAATCTTAACAAAATGTTTCTTCTCATCTAAGACTAATATGAAACATAATGTATCACATCTTCTTTCATTTTATTTGTTTTTTTAAAGAAAAAATAACAGTTTTGTAGGTTTTTAACCAATGTTACGAAAAAACAAGGCGTCACGTCTCCCACCCATTTATTGACACAATGTGTATTTCAGCATTGGAAGATTTGTTTAGGCATGTTAAGCCACATTTTACCACCCTGTCACTTAAACTGCATCGCAATCTCCACCTTAAACATATGAATCACACTTTACAAATACACTTACATTCCATCACAAAAGTTAAATCAGAACATGTATTTTTTTATTGTTGTTTTAATATTGTTAAAATTGAATTCTGAATGCATTTTATACCATGTAAAAGGCACCGTTCACACAAAGTGATCTGCACAATAAACACAAATAGTATTAAAATTACTAATTGGGGAAAAAAGAGTTGGGTCAGTTACAGCCCTTTTTTTCTTAAAGCACCCCATTACCTGTGGCCAAGACAAGCCGCGCACCCCCAATCCAAACTTCTACACGTGTATAGGCACTAAAAATGATTAAGTCATTAATTACAATGATTCTTAATTATGAGGCATTAATCAATAACTTAATGATTTTAAATGGGGAACCAAAACATGTTTTAATCTGGTTTTGATTTGGCCTAATTATAATGTTCCCAGGTTGGTCACAACCTCAACACACAAACAAAATTTCGCGCAGCCCCTAGAATCTCTGACGCACCCCAGGTTAAGAAGACTTACAGCACTGTCTGTCACATATCAGCTGGTTCTCTTGAGCTGCAGTTCAGTCTGGTCTTCTGGGCATCGAGAGAGTGTGAGAGGTTGTGCAGAGTGCGTTTTTTATAGCACAAGAGGGAAAGTGAAAGTGTTGTGCATTCTGAAGCTTTTCTTACAATGACCACAATGAACATGTTCGTTTCAGGTCAGAGATTTGTTTTCATGTTATTTTGCAACGCATACAGGCTAAATTGTAAAATGGAAAAGGGAACCTCCAAATGATACAGATAAAGAAAAAAATGACTCTAGTATAAGAGTGATTCTCTAATTCGCCTAGACTTTTAAGTCTGTGGATTTTATTTGGCAATTCCACTAACTATTAACTGCATCCATTGATGTTTTGGATATTAGAAAACATTTATCTTTCATATAATACAGAAAGTGTAGACATAGCATTATTTCCCTCAGCAAGAATGAATATTTAATACTGGTTTTGGGCGTTTTCATGCCGTCCTGTTTTCCAAATATCAGATTCAGTCTTCATATTAGCATGTAAAGAAACTTGTTTTGCCCAAGACGATTGCAAATGTTGATTCACAGTAATCATCACAATATGACAAAACTGTCAGAAAGACCAATGTCCTTTCCATTATACATGAAATTTGCCATTTTGTGTGTGTCCACGAAAACTGTGTTAACCGTGTCACGGTCTGAAACCTCCTCCATAAATCAGTAATGGTTTGGTCTTAGGCTATACGAATAACATCACGTGATGTCATAACCTCTTTGGCAGGATACGGGAAGACTTTTTGGTAAATTTTGAGCTCCATCCTTCCATAATTTAATCCATTCTTTTTCATGTTCTCATAGCGGGAAAATTGCCTGTCAACTGTGTTATCAACATATTCATAAGAATCTGAATTAGAAATCACATGTAGAAAAACACAGATAAAGCATACAGATACATGAATTGATTAAGGTGTTGTGGTGGAACTTCTGAGGTCCTCAGTTAGCACAACACCATAAAAATGGCTGAAATGTCAACGGTGTTACCGTCAATGGTGTTACAATAAAGTATGAGAGTCAGGGTTGCGAGATGAGGCTGATGATTTCCAGCCCAAAAAATGATCAAAATCCGCCCTAAAAACCCGCCCAATTCTATTGATTTATATGGCAGTGGGCAGGTTTTTCTGATAGATGCCATTTTTACCTGCACACGGCCATCCTAAGCAGCCCAATTGGGCGGGAACCAGCCCAATCTGGCAACACTGATGATAGTTGAGGAGGAGTATGTTTTTGCCAATTTATCTCCATATTGACAGACAAACAAACAAAATAATTCGTGTTCTAGGGAGATGGGTTTGTCTGCTCTGTTTTTTTCTCCTAAAAAAGTGCCGACTTCTTCCCCTGCACTGTTGACCGTAACACAGTTGAGTAACACGGTTGACTGTTTTGAAAGTGTTTTTGCGCTATTGATCCCTTATGTGTTGGAAAAATCCTATGAACATACACTAGGGATTATCTCTGGAGAAGGAAGTCTTGTGTAAGGAGGGTGACTATATTCAAATCAGACGTTACAGGGATTTATGATGAAAAATGTGTCGGTCTGTATCACAGTGACTCATAAAATCCTACTTATGAAGCTCAACAATCACATTTTCTATATCAGTTGCACAGATTAATGACAACATTACTGCTAAGGGACATAAGCACTTTCACTTTCATATATTCTTTCAACTCTGTAGTATTTTTATATATGTTTGAAATGACATAGTATTTGTCCATAACACTGTTGACAAAATAATTAAGCAAATGTTCGCTTTCATTAGAGTATTTACCAAATGATTTAAGATTAAGCTTGGCAATTTGTTTGTTTGGAAACTTAAATATATACACTATGTAAACATCTAGGTCATTTAGTTGAAAAAACATACTGATAATTGACAATTTGCTTTGCCAAAAGCGTAGGGGAATCGTAGAATCACTCATAAAAGCATTACATTATTTTTTGAGAAAGGTTATTAAAGATGGCCAATGGTTTTAATATTTATAACATCTGATAGCCAATAAATAGTCCTTTACTAGTAGTCCTAGACCTAGTATATAGTCCTACTTTACAAAATCTCAGAAATGGCTTCAACCCGTTTATCTTTTGTCTCTTACCTTTGACCCCCATGCTAGAAATATATATATAAAAAAGTAATTTCAATTAATGCAAAATAGAAGTATACCAAGCAGCACAAAAATGAAAGGATCTTTGGTAACTCTGACGACCAGTTGATGATAGACCGGCCCTGAACACATAAGCAAAACACAGTAGTTACCTTGGAGATGAAGGGGCAAGTTCAAAGCAAATACTACCACACAACAATTACGTAATTCTACTGTGCATTTTTCAAGCTCTCGTCACTGAGCCATAGGGACCAGATGATGAAAAAAAAAAAACGCATAAATGCTATGCAATCAGGGCAGCCAACCGTGTAGGCTAGGCCTGGGGCAAAATCATATGAAAGGGTCCCTCTTCCTCCATGCATTACATTGCATTGCATTTGGCAGGCACTTCATGACCAAAGCAGCTTACAAACAAGAACATGGCAACATCACTAGCAGATACAAAGTTCAGAGGAATTATCCAGAACAAAAAGTGCAGTGCAAATATTTTTATATTGTTTTTATAGTAAAGTAAAATATACAGTAAAGTAGAGTACACGCACACACACACACATACACATCATATCAAGTGGCCTGGGCCTAGACCAGCTCAAGCATTAGTGTAGTGGATAGCCACGAAAGAGGAGAGTCTTTACTTGCATCTTGAAGGCTGCAAGAGATGTGCTGCCTCTGGGAGACCATTCCACCACTTGGGTTCAACTCTCCCCTTTCGTGTTCTCCTCCAGCAACATATTGATAGGCAAGGTGGTTGCGAAGGCAAGGGTCAAGGCCTTATTGTACTTGATCCAGTCGGCGATCGGTAGCCAGTGCAACTCAATGAATAGCATGTGTAACATGAGTAACATGGGTCCTTTTGGGTTGATTGAATACCTAACATTTTGCACCATCTGCAGTGCTTTTAGCGCACAGACCTGCCAGGAGTGAGTTGCAGTAGTCAACGCGGGACAGGACCGTGGCCTGGACCAGTCGTTGTGTAGAATAGTGTGTCAGCACAGGTCTGATTTTCCGAATGTTGGACATCTGGAATCGGCAGGTCCGGGTGACTAAGTTGATGTAGTTGTCATGACAGCTCATCGTCAATCCTTACGCAAAGGATTTTGTCGACTTTGTTTGGGATCAAAATGGTGGAGCCAATCTTGAGGTTGATGTTGTGACAGAGTGACTGTTTAGCTGGGATCATCAAGAGTTCTGTCTTGGAGAGGTTCAGCTGTAGGTGGTGGTCCTTCATCCACGTTGACAAGTCTGACAACATGCAGACAACATAAACCTTCATTACAGCTAGTTTGTTACTAATGTAATGTTGAATCAAAACCAGAATATTAGAACACCAGTATATGTAGTATAAATCAACGGTGATCTCACTGTGCACACAGAATGAAAATAAATTTATTAAGAAAGCGTGATTATTTGACACATTTATATATTCATTTGTTTTTTAAAAATTAATTTCCTCAACTGCATTTCTGAAAATTTGAATAAAAACTAATTGGCAGTTCAGTTAAGAAAAACTTAACCCTATCGCGCCGGATGCATCATATATGTCTCATCAAATTCAAAGCCCTCTCCACGCTGACACAAAAAAAAATCGATCTGAAAAACATCCTGCGTGTCATTTCCAAACGTCCTGCAGTACACGGAAACCGCCACAAGAGAGCAGCGGTCGACAACAAGTTGACCACAGCTCGGCGAAAAACAGGAAAATGGGGTAGAAGCGGTTTCCCTGACCGACGCTGAGATTTCGTCAAATTGCATAAGGTTTGTGTACAAATTTCCGAAATATAACTCTACATCCTTTAATTTGAACACTTGCTTTGTGCAATTAAGCAAGGAAGAGTTTATATTTTTACACCGTGTTGCAGAGAGATCGTGCTAAAACTGATGAGACATATAAGCACCATCCGGCGGTGGCAGGAAGTCAGCCATCAATGCATTTGCTCCATAGGGAAACTTACAAAGCACACCACGACGATCGTTTAACAAAACACACAAGTTGTTTTACTTCAAGACAAAGATATTGCCTTAAGAAACAGGTTTTACTTGCAATTTTGAAAATGTAATGCAAAATGTTGAAATTATGATCTCGTAAAAAATGCATTGAAGTGAATGGAGAAATGGTCCAATTGTAGTAATGGACCCATATATTCAAATTACACATCAAAAATGAATAATAATCTATATTACACTCATAAATAGGTTGTTGAGCATTCGATCAGCTATGTTTTTACATAAACTTTAAAAAATTACCCAACCAGGCTGTGGGAAATGTAAAATATGGTCCTGCTAAAACAAGGATAGGCTTTAAAAAATGGCAGGATCTCACTAAATATTTAAAGATAATCCTCAAATTAAATTGTCTGACAACTTTTTAAAATTAAAAAAAAGTTGTAAATGCATTAAAAGTCATTTTTCAATGGTCATGAAATTGGAATTTTCATTCATTAAAAGCCTGATGCATCATATATGATGCATTAAATATCTCAGCGACCTTAACAAAATTTTGATTTTTTTTTTTTTACATTTCTTATAAGGGACCAATATTGAAGCAAATTCCAAAAAAATAGAATTTTCTCTCATTGCTTTCATGGTTCAGGTTTCACAGGGTTAAAGTTATGTGTTCTTGTGCACAGTGAAAATTTCCCTCAGGGGAAGCAGAAAAAAATATGAGATGCATGACCTTTCTCTGACACTTTGCGCTGAGTGTGAGTTTTGTCACGTATGCTTCTAAATCTGCTTGTGCATGAGGTGACGGTATGTGAGCAGCTCATGTTTGTGCACGGAAGAAATCCACCACAACACCCACACATTCGTTGTCTTGTCTAAAGGTGTGGTTGTTCAGCTGTGTGAGATATGTAACTGCATGTCTATTTAAAGAAGATAGTTCAATAAAAAAAAAAATATTATTGTTAAATACACATATTCTAGTCTAGTCACCAGAGGGTGGATTACATGCACCCCCCATACTTGTTGTTTTATAGACCCCTCAATATGTCTAGTTTAAAATAAGAAGTGTTATCATTGTGATACATTGTTCAGAGGTCATCTTAGAAACTGTGCAATAGTGATTTAGTTCAATTCTGATATTTTACTTATCACATAACCTTTGAACCAGACATGGTACAAAGACAAATGAGACCACTTATCCATATAATTTCAACACAGAGAATTGATTGGAAGGGTCAATGGGTTCATATAAGTACAGGTTACTTTTGAGGACAAAAAATGACTAAAATGCATCAGATATTCTACAAATCCAGACAGGAACCAGTGTGTAGGTTAACATTTCTTATTGTAAACTAGGCATATGGAGGAGTCAAAAAAATAGGTTTGGACAACTTTGGGAAGAGTGTGTGTGTGTGTGTGTGTGTGTGTGTGTGTGTGTGTGTGTGTGTGTGTGTGTGTGTGTGTGTGTGTGTGTGTGTGTGTGTGTGTGTGTGTGTGTGTGTGTCTGTGTGTGTCATCACGCAGTGTATTGCATTGAAAATAGATGCTTAGGCACTGCAGCTGTTCACAGCTACATGACGAATGTGCTCCTGCCTCCCCACTAACGGTAAACTAGATGTGGTGTAAACCAGTGTTTCTCAACTGGTGGGTCGCGACCCAAAAGTGGGTCGCGGAGGGGTCATGGGTGGGTCGCGGAGCCTTGGTGTAAAAAAAAAACGTAATTCTAAAAAAAAAAATCCTACTTTTCCTGCAACAATTTACAACTTTTATTTTGATAGGCTAGTGAACTCCGTGTCATCTGTCGTCATAGAATTCATGTCATGAATGTTTATGCGAGATGGATAGCGTGCAACCAGTCATTCGAGTCTTGGTTACATTTTGAGAATTGCATTGAATTGACTTGAACGATAAAAAAATTGGGTCACGACCGAATGAGAGTGGAAAATGGTGGGTCCCAAGACTGTTCCAGTTGAGAACCACTGGTTTAAACTATGTAGATGTGGTTTGGCTCGCAGCGAAGATGAACAAAGCACTGAAACTGAAACCTACTCCTCTAGACACTGTTCCTGTTGACTGTCTCGTATGTGTTTGCAAATATGGCAAATAGAAAGTGCATGAACGAGAAAGATCGCTGATTGGTCAGAGCGCCGACCTATAGGCACAGGCACGGGTTGAAAATCAACAGGTTGTTCTCATCAACAATCTTCGGATGTATCGTTCATCGGGTCCAGACTAAATTACACATCCATTCTCACATTTAGGATGCAACAAAATTACAGAAAGGCAAATACATGTAACTGCACAACTTTTTCCACATTCTACAACTGCTAAAAAACATAAATTAACATGGTTGCATAAATATGCACAGAACTAATACGTTGTTGCAGCATTTCTGGATTTTATTACAGGACTCTTTTTTGGCAAGTGCCAGTGTCTATCAGCATGGCACATCTTGATGTGGCAATATTAGCCCACTGCTCTTTGCAAAAGCACTCCTAATCTGACAGATTGTAAGTGCATCTCCCGTGCACAGCCCCCCTTAGATCACCCAGTAGATGTTTGATTGGGTTCAGGTCTAGAGTCAGTCTAGGCCATTACAAAACCTCAATCTTATTGCTTCTGAGTTTAGCTCGCTGGTCAGGGTGACATCAGTGGTAGCAGCTGATCAACAATTCAGTTGCCGAGCAGCTGAGCAGCAGGGGGAGTAAAAATGCCTGACGCGCCCAGGCGAAATACAAATGATCATCGCCACCATCACCACATGACCAATCGATGCACAAAGTAATATCTGTCTGTAACAAGGGTGATGGCAGGGGTGAAACTGCAGTAAGCCTTAGTGCCAGTGGTCGAGTTGTAAAATCAAACCAGGGGGATGGCCAGAGATGGATTCTGATTATTGGGGGTTCAAAATTTAGAAATTTTGTTATAAGTGCACATAACACAATATGTGAAGATGTTTTGATTATTAGGGGGGATTGCATCCCCCCCCCCCCCCCATCCCCCTACAACTCGAGCCCTGCCTAGTGCTTGATTCTAGCCTAGCGAGCTAAACCCCTACAGCTGAAATTTGCGGCCACAAGGGGCGTCTAGATTTCTAGGCTATTAGGATTCGAGAGTGCCACCATGATATTGGTGGAGGAATTCTCCAAACGTTGTAAAAACTTAGACATGAAGTTTCTTTCATATTGTAGATACAGTATGTACATTTGATATACACCGCACAGGTTTTTATTCTCACTGCACATGTGGCTCAGGACTCCTTTAGACTGAAATCCTCCTGACTCAGGAGGATTTCAGTCTAAAGGCTCATACGTACCAGCAGGAAACAGCCAACCACAGCGTACTGTGTGTGTGTGTGTGTGGGGGGGGGGGGGGGGGGGGGGGGGGGTTGTTGTGTGTGTGTGTGTGTGTGTATGTGTGTGTGTGTGTGTGTGTGTGTGTGTGTGTGTGTGTGTGTGTGTGTGTGTGTGTGTGTGTGTGTGTGTGCGTGTGTGTGTGCGTGTGTGCGTGCGCGCACAAATCTGTGTGTGGGTTTTTTTTCTAACAAATTAAAATGTAAACAACACATATGAGGTGTAGCACTTCTTTAACACTGTTTCTGAAAACTCAGCATAGCATGCACCAATCCTTTTTAAACATTACATTACATTACATTACATTACATTACATTACATTACATTACACTTAGCTGACACAGAAGCTAAATCAACTTACAGACATTTAGTGGGTATTGTTTGCAGTCCCTGTAGCAATGTGGGATTAAATGTATTGCCTATTGCTCAAGGACATGGTCTATCTCACCACACTAGTTTTTAGCAAGTTGACCACAAGAGGGAACTCTTTCACCTCCTTGTCCTTGAAGCCCAGCTGGGAAACTCCCATTGGCATTGTGACACAGCACTCTACAGCACGCAGTCGTGGCTGGATCGGACAAAATTGGTCAAAATAGCCTATAATAGAAGACTAAAACATGTTGTCATGGGGTTCATTGTATCTCTCAATGCCTGGCGGACCGGTCTTGGCTGAAAATGCCCGGCCTGATTTTGTCCTCCAGCTCAGCCCTGAGCACAGTTCTAACTGAACAAAAGGAAATTGCCCTGCAGCAATCTGTTTTAGTCTAAATCAGGGGTGGGGAACCTCTGTCTCGAAGGCCGTCTCGCAGACAGCCATATTTAGTGAAAGCGAAAGAAAGCCCATTGGGAAACTCCAACTCCCATTGTCATTGTGACACAGCACTCCACAGCACACAAGTGAACACTGCACACTGCACACAACAAAATTGCATTTATGCCTCACCCGTGCAAGGGGGCAGCCCTCAGTGGCGCCCCATGGGGAGCAGTGCTCAGGGTACCTCAGTCATGGAGGAGGATGGGGGAGAGCACTGGTTGATTACTCCCCCCACCAACCTGGCGGGTCGGGAGTCGAACCGGCAACCTCTGGGATGCAAGTCTGACGCCCTAACCGCTCACCCATGACTGCCCTATAAGTGCATTTAGTACATCCATCTGCAGGGACTGGCACATCTGGCACAAGCCATCTTTTTTACTTCTGTACACAATGTCTATTGTGCATGGTCCCTGCTGAACTAAACTAAACTAAATAAACTAAATACAGTACATTCCACCCACCATACATGCAATACAACTGTGAAAAAGGAAAAAAAAAGATCAGTCTCTCGAGGGTTGTTTGAACTTTTGGGCCTACCCCCTTTCAGTACCACCTCATAATTGCCTACCGGGTGGGCCCACAGCAACCTGTAGCCTAGGGGCCCCAGGCCATCTAAAACCGGCCCTGCCTCTCTCTTATTGGAATTAAACTCAAGTGGCAAACATGTTTACTTCTGAGTTTGGCGTTTATAATGAGACTCAGAGAAATTCTCGCCTCCAAAAAAGCAAAAGGATGACTGGCACAAGAAGTTATTTCGCTACCTCGACAGTAAGTACAGTGGACCCATGAGTTAGATAGCCTATTCATCTATTACGCAATTGTTGCATCGTTTGGCCTTCAGCTAGGCCTAAGTGTTATATCTCCTCCTCCTCTCTCATGTCTTTTTCGAGTACACGTTTTAACTGTCTGTATTAGTAGCCAACAAAGCCCTGGCAGATACATACAATAACCACAGGAATGAGAAAAGTCATGGAAAGATGCTTGTGATGGCTCTAATTAGTTACAGCGCTGCCAGTTAGTATTGGCACCCCTTAATTTTATTTACGAAGTCGGCAATATATCCAGAAATGTTTTACCTTTTACCATCAGGATCTTTCAATTCACCTTTCGCAAAAGCCACGCCCCCTAGTTATTGTTGCTACGTCCGTCAAAAACTTAGAACCAGCTGCACACGCTTTGGCTGCGTTTCATAGGAGATGTGTAGCCTACACTTCTTGTATGGGACTGCACACGCTGATTACGAAGCCATATTCAACTGTGAAATACCACAACTTGATGATAGCGATGTAATGTCTGTAACCAGGACATTTTGATAGTGCTTGGTGTAAACTGGGACATTGCAGCCATCCGGCAAGACATTTGACAGGCTTTGGGCACACTGCGCAGCTGGGCGTCTGGCTTCTGTTCACTTTAATGGATTTAGTTGTCAGTTAATATCTTCATAACAAAGTTGGAACAAGCGCAGCCCCATTTCAGTGTTACTTTTTTCACTTCAGAGAGAACTCACTCTCCGCTCACGCGTCGGGGTCTAAAGATTCTCTCTGTCGTGCTGCTATTCCACGGTAGCGACCTTCTCGCCGAACGTTAACCCTTACGTATGTGTGTGTGTGTGTGTGTGTGTGTGTGTGTGTGTGTGTGAAAGATACCCTTGAAACCTCCTGTATCATTACAGCATCTCCCCACTAGGTGGCAGTAGCATAAAATTAAAACAACATGACCAGCTTTTTATTCAGACAACCAGGTGCCACCCCCCCCCCCCCCCCCCCCCGGCCCCCCCCCCCCCCGAGAGTGCCAAACCCCCCCCATAGTACTACACTACTACGACATTACTATTCACAGTGTCTTTATTAATGCGCTACGACTTGGCCCTTGCCGTTCTAGTAACAGCCAGTTTATAACAGGTGTTGTGTCTTACAGTTTTTACTGTTCGCTAAAGCACATTTTTTTGTAACCTTTGGCTGCTTTTGCTGAGCTCCTCACACAGATGCACAGACCTATAACCAAATCAGCCAAACTGATAGCATAAAAAAACTGATTAGCACTCAGTTTGTAATGTTATAAAACACACTTTGCACAACTCACTGCTTTGCACACAATTTGCAAAATATGAACACACTCCTAGAAAAAATATACACATTCATGGATATTGTGTACACTACAATACTAATTACTAGACAACATGTGACAGGGGGAAACACCTTTAGATAATCTCTTCACTTTGCAACCGGCATACTGTATAAATAAGACACAGGTAAGCTTTCTGTGTAAAAATTAATGGAAGGAGAAAGAAACACCAGAAGATTGAGGATCAGAGGAGGGTGAGGAAAGGGAGAAAGGAGACAAAGGCATATACACGTAATCACAGATGACACATTCGTTGACCATGTCATCAACCATGGCATGAGCTACAGGAAAGCTGGTGAAAAGGTTCAACCCAATCTGAGCCGCTACACTGTAGAGAGCATAAGCAGAACATTTCACGCTAAGAACTGGTATGTAGAGTCATTTCATACTCAACAGCGCAGTGTAGCAAATATGTACAGAGACCGTGTATATGAAAGACAATATAGTATATACTGACTGTAATGTGTGAAATACAGTAATGTACAAGTGATGGGATTGCTACTTTACAGAATTACTAGAATTCTGAGAGCAGGTGGCAGAAAACTGTGTGTTCACACCTGAGCAGGAGACCCACATTCTGAATATGGTGATGGCTAACAATAAGGCTGCAGGAAATTCCCTAGGCCTAATAGAACATGGCAGAACCTATGCAAATATAAAATAATGTGAGCATCTCTGTAATATCACGGCTAGTTGAAATAAACAAAGTTCACATGAAGCAGGTCTACAAGGTTCAGAACATGTAAAACAACTATGTAAATATGTGCAGGTAATCAACAATTAGTTTTGAATATACTGTAGGAGTCCATACTGATATTGACCAGACGGCATGTGAGGACTGGATACAAGGTGATACTTTCTCCGCTGTCTTGCACTTGAAGACATAGCATGTGATGTCAATGACATTTTACAGTTTTTTCTGCTCGCTAAAGCACATTTTTTGTAACCTCTGGCTGCTTTTGCTGAACTCCTCACACAGGTGCACAAACCTATAACCAAATCAGCCAAACTGATAGCACAAAAACTGATCAGCACTCAGTTTGTAATGTTATAAAACACACTTTGCAGAACTGTAAACACAACTCACTGCTTTGCACACAATTTGCAAAATATGAACACACTCCTAGAAAAAATATACACACTCGTGGATATTTTGTACACTACAATACTAATTATTACACAACATGTGACAGGGGGAAACACCTTTAGATAATCTCTTCACTTTGCAACCGGCATACTGTATAAATAAGTCACAGGTAAGCTTTCTGTGTAGAAAATAATGGAAGGAGAAAGAAACACCAGAAGATTGAGGATCAGAGGAGGGTGAGGAAAGGGAGAAAGGAGACAAAGGCATATACACGTAATCACAGATGACACATTCGTTGACCATGTCCTCAACCATGGCATGAGCTACAGGAAAGCTGGTGAAAGGGTTCAACCCAATCTGAGCCGCTACACTGTAAAGAGCATAAGCAGAACATTTCACGCTGAGAACGGGTATGTAGAGTCATTTCATACCACACTGTTAACCCAGACATCAAATGTACTAACCAAGACTAATTAAAATGCACTAAAATATATAAGTTTGATGGCATTTCTGAAGAATACTGAGTATTGACAACTTATTTGAGGAAATAGTTGTTCAGATGAGTATTTTTTAGTTGAATGGATTAAAGTCGTAAGTTTTGGTTATGACCCCGCCTCTTTTTCTTCAGGCTGCAACAACTGGCCTCTACCCAGATGTGGGCAGTTGAATGCATGCCTGCAGTGTGTTTCATGTTAACAGCTTCTGTTGCATTTCTTAAATTGCAGACAGCACACCTTCTGCTCAAGTTCAATAAGGAGTTTTACAATTTCAACTGACTTGACAATTAAGATTTGATATAGCCTAGGTGGTGAAATGCTTATGACCACTTGGTTGTTGCGTGACTAATATGGACAACTATTTTAATATTTTTGAAATGCATGTTTAAATTCAAAAGGGTTCAACAAATGTTTTTTCCCGTCTCTGAGTTTGAGTTTGCATAGGCTACTGAGGAGGAAGTTGAAATACGTAATTTAAAAAAAGTTTCTGAGTAGGTACGTTTTAATATGCGACCTTGCCTCCTCCACTTGCGCTTGTCTCCTCGTCCTGCCTCCTGGCCCCTCCTCCATGGAGAAAACGATAAAGTTTCCCAGCTGTCAGCCTCCTAGCCACAACAACTTTTGAGGGACTGTTTCTCATTCACCATCCCAATTGCAAATGAGAAAAAGACTCTACAATTGAGCTTTTGCAAGATATTGAAATATAATGCTGTTGTCAGTGATGTCATCATGACGAGAAGCAAGTGGAGGAGGCAAGGTCGCATATTGCAACGCATTCTCTATCGACCTATCAGTGACCACGCATCATTTATACAGTCGAACTAGTAGTCTACCGACACGAGTACGAAGTCAGACAGCAGTCTTTTCAACTGCACGCGCGTCAGACCAAGAAGCTGTAAAAGAAGATAGCGTTATAGAGCTGTATCCACAAACATATTATCTCCTTAGTTTGTTTATTGTTTTCGTCGACCGAGAGCTGTTGTTATTAGTTGTAACTGAGTTCATTTTACTGGAGGAAAAACGTGCTACTGTTTTGTCCACCTGTTGGCGTTTTGTTTCTCAGCTAAGTGTCCAGCTAAGTTGGCTGATTTCACTTGGTATTGTTAAGTGGGGGCGGAGGGAGGCACTTTTTTTGTTAACGGCAAACAGTTGCCATCAGTTCTTAGTAAAACAAATTCTGTTCGGCGGTGTGGAACGAAGGAGAGAGAGTTTGTGTGAGACGGTGAACTTTCATCAGCTAACTATACTAGTACTAGCCTGCTAGCGCGAGTTCGCGCCTGAATTAGCACCGCCTCGCCTGTAAACAGTCTCCGACAGTGACTAGCTCGCTAGTCCCACTTCCCTCCTGGATCAACTGCGTGGCTGTTCCTTGGTTTTCGGCTGCTACAGAAACTGGTAAGCCATGTGAACGACCTTTCTTAATTTGTCCAATTAAATCAAATACAATGCTTTGGAAGTGTAAGTATTGTAGTTTTAGCTGTGAGAAAAGAGCACAACTATTTAAACATTACAGACTGAAACATGGAGCCTATGCTAGAACAGAGCCAATCCCCTGTTTGCATGACGAATGTCTTTGCACATTTAAATCATTCAATGCACTGAATGTGCACTTGTCCTCCATACACGCTAAAACTTCTGCTCAGCAACCAGCCGTGAAATGTAAGTTAAGCTGTCAATCATGTGACTTTATTGCATGTTGTTCAGAGAGTGACTTTTTCTCTCACCTGCATTCTGCACATTTAAAAGTACATCACAAAATCAGGTGCCCTTTTAAAGACTGTAACTTTGAAAGTAGTGTTTACTCCACTTTCAAAGCTCACAAGAGTAAAATGCACGGGCAACAGAACTGGACAATGTTTATGTCAGAAATCATTGGTGGTTATATTCAAAGCCAAGAGGATGACGTTGAACAAGAGCAAATGTCAGATGCAGATGATCATGTTGAGGACAGTGAAGTAACCAGTGGGCATGCTCTTGTTGACCTAGAACAGCAGCTGGAACACAATGTAGCTTCTCTTCTGCTAAAGATGCAAGCTGTTTTGCACATACCAGAGAGTTCTGTGCAAGAAGTGATTCAACAGCTTTTCCAAATTGATGAATTGTCAAAGCCAATTCTCCAAAACAGAGTCAGGGCTGTTTTAAAAGAAACATTACACTGACATTGATGAATCAGTTGTGAAAGAAATTATCAATGTTGTGTCAGAAAGTAGCATGGCAGCACATTTTTCCCAAGGGGGACCTTTAGGAACGGCTAAAAAGCCTATGTGCGTAGGGAGTTTCCAATGGTCAACCCAATACAGTACGTTGTGGAAAAGGGCAGGAAAGGGCTTGCATATGTTCCCATTATCCCGATGTTGCAGAAGTTGCTTAACAATCCTGATGTTTTGGACAAAGCTATGTCAGGGAAAGTCCATTTCCCACAAGAATACAGGTCTTAGGCAGATGGACAGCACTTTAAGGAAAATGCATTTTTTGCAAAAGATGAGTTTACAGTTGCTCTTAGCCTTTACATCGATGACTTTGAAATAGCTAATCCTCTAGGGACATCAAAGTTGAAACACAAAATGTGTGCAGTGTACTGGCTGATTGCTAACATACCTGCAAAATATAGGTCTACCCTCAATTCCATTCAGCTTGCTCTATTATGCAATACATCCATAGTCAAAGAATGTGGTTATGAAAAAGTTCTTCAACCTCTGATCTATGATGTCATGCTGTTAGAGCAAAATGGTGTTTATGTGGAGCAGTTGGGTGATTGTGTGAAAGGGACAGTCTTGTATATTGCAGCGGATAATCTTGGTGCGCACTCCCTTGCAGGATTCCTGGAAGGCTTCACCGCCAACAAGTTCTGCAGATTCTGCATGGCAAGCAGCAGCGACCTTCAACAGCAGGAGGTATGGTCAGATTCGTTTCAAATCCGAGACAAAGTGTCCCATGACAGGCAAGTGCAGGAAGTGAGGGAGAATCCAGTGCTTAGTCAAATGTATGGTGTGAAAAGAGCTTGCCCATTAACAGAGAAGCTTGAGCACTTTCATGTGGTCAGTGGGTACCCTCCTGACATCATGCACGATGTCTTAGAAGGAATTGTTCCTGTTGAGTTGTCTCTGTGTCTTACAGACTTGATAGGCAAGAACTATTTCACACTGAACATGCTGAATCAGGCCATCAGGGACTTCAACTACACATTTACTGACAAAACGGATCGACCTCAGCTCATTGGGAAAGGATTTTCCACCAAAGGCACCATTGGCGGAAATGCCCATGAGAACTGGTGTCTCATAAGGCTGCTTCCATTTCTCATTGGTCACTGCGTGCCTGAGGGTGAGAATGCTTGGGAAATTCTCATGCTCCTTAAAGATATTGTTGAGCTAACTGTGGCAACGAGACATACAGAAGAGACACTGATTTTCTTGGACTGTAAGATAACTGAGCACAGGCGTTTGTTGCAGTCTACTTTCCCAAAATTTCGTTTGAGGCCAAAGCATCATTATGTGGAGCACTATCCTCAGCTTGTAAGGAAATTTGGTCCACTACCAGAGTTTTGGACAATGCGCTTCGAGGGGAAGCACAAGTTCTTTAAAAGAGCCATTCGCAATACTCAGAACTTCAAAAATGTTTCCATGTCACTTGCCACAAAACACCAGAAAGCAGTCAGTTACAATCTTGACTGTAGCTCGTTTTTCAGACCATCAGTTGAGATGTCAAAGGTTAAAGGGGTATGCCACTATTTTAGGGCTTAATACAGTTAAAATCGTTGCCCGGGGTTTATAAAGGTGGTAAAGTGTCTTATTTTTCCTGTTAAGTGTTTTCTTGCTTTAAGACAAGTTAAAAGAGGGCATATGTCGCTAAGCTAGTTAAAGTCAATGTATCCGTGTAGCATGCTTCAATGCTACACGGATACATTGACTTTCACTAGCTTAGCGACATATTCCCTCTTTTAACCTGTCTTAAAACAAGACAACGGCTTACATGTATAATAAGACACTTTACCACCTTTACAAACCCCAGCCAACGATTTTAACTGTATTAAGCACCAAAATAGTGGCATACCCCTTTAAGACAGTTTCAACGTCAACTTTACCACCATCAGTTCAGGCAGTAATTACTCAAGGAACAGTGCTTGATGCATCCTCTGTCTGTATAGATGGTATCAAGTATCATCCCGGCATGATGCTGTCTTCTGGCTCATGTTCAGGTCTCCCTGAATTTGTCCGGATAGAAAAGATTCTGGCTGACAATGCAGAAATCCTATTTGTTTGCCTGAAAATGACAGCATGGTACTCTGAGCATTTAAGATCTTATGAACTTCACTATAATGATTCCACCCCAGTGTGTGTAGTCAGGATGTCAGAGTTAAATGATGTTTTCCCACTGTCATCTTACAGGGTACAAGGTCAGCTTATGGTGACACTGAGACGATATGTTATTTGCTAAATACTTGTTGGCATAGTGGAGAAGTGGTGCCCACAAATGCCAAACGTTTTTGGTTACCACCAGACATTCCTCAGTGCCAACAAGCCATCTGACAAGACTTTATATAAAATATTTTGTATGCTATATTGATTTACATAAAATTGGTCTTTTCAAAATGTATTCTCATAATATTCTTCATGGTTTTATTTTCTTATTTTCCTCTAAGTCTCTTGTACTTGTTTTTGTATTATTAGTATTATTGTTGTTGTTTTTAGCTGTTTTTTTTATGTAGGACTATTTCTTATAGTGTTTGACATATTCTCAATAATACCGGTCAACATAGTTTGAAGTTGTTTGAGCTGTCCACTGCCTACTACTGGGCGTATTTTATGTCAGAAAGTTGTATGTCAGATGGCGTGTTTGCATTTAGGAAGGACTCGTGCCCGAAAATGTTTTGCTCCAGTGGGTAGCAGTTATTTTACATTTATGTATGTATGTAAAGCAGGGGTGAGGAATTATTTTCATATGAAGGGCCCGGTTCCAATTGGCTCAAGTCCTCTAAAGACCCCATGAACAAGGCAGGGCAGGACTACTCTATTGAAAATATACAATGAATGATAACTGTAAATATGTTGATAACTGTAAATATACCGTTTGGCAGGCCAAAAATATACAATGAGAACTGTAAATAAATATGTTTAAAACTGTAAATATACCGTTTGGCAGGCCGGTTAAAATGGTCTCGCGGGCCAGATCTGGCCCCCCGTGTCGGCGGTTCCCCACCCCTGATGTAAAGCAAGCAAAACCAAGCTCCATTCCTTGCTGTTGTCATTGACACTTAAGAACTAACACATCTATAATAACTGGAT
Organism: Engraulis encrasicolus; assembly: GCF_034702125.1. NCBI lineage: Eukaryota > Metazoa > Chordata > Actinopteri > Clupeiformes > Engraulidae > Engraulis > Engraulis encrasicolus. The sequence goes on along the minus strand of NW_026945632.1, from coordinate 19,002 downwards.
TTACTTTCATCTAAATACTTGTCTTTCTTTTTTTTTTTCTCTAGATGGCTGAACCACAGAAATTAACCATGCGGGTTATTGTTACTGAGGGAGATATACGAAAGATGACGATGACCCCAAAGCCAGATACACTTGAACAGTTGATTCGCTGGTTGAAAGATGCTCTTCCAGCAAGTTACAACTTCGCCTTACAATACCAAGATCCCGAATTTAACAATGAATTGTGTAACTTAACAGATGTCTCTGAGCTCCCACACAAGCCAACGATCAAAATCATCCCTGTGATTGACCTAGTACCTGTCCCAGACCAGTCAGAATTATGGAGTGACACTACCAGCCAGGCAGACACAGAGATACTGCCCATCATCTCTCCGACGAGAAGTTCTCAGTGGCCAGAGACGTTCGAAATCCCTAAATTTTCAGTGGATGTGGAGTATAGACTCCGGCAAGGTAACTTACTACATTTGAAGGATGGATCCCATCTCAAAGTAACAAAAGAACTGAAACACGAAATCCTCCAAACACTGGCTGAGACCATATACACATTTAAAGCCTACCCACAAAAAGAGGATTGTGCAGCTGTTGCCAAATCCTTGGTGCAAACACATCCATGCCTACAAGAAAAAGGGGTCATCTGGCTGGGAAGGATGGAAGAACAGCATCTACTTTAAAATAGGTAATTACAGAACCAAACTGCGCAAGATGGGTCGACTTGATGTCAGTGTCAATGGTGGAAAACGTGGAAGACATACCCCAGATGGTGACCATCCCAGCAAAGACCTCAAGAGGCCAAAAAAAGGGGAACTGAATTTCCTTCCTGATTACCCAGAAGGCATGGCAGGCCATAACCTGGAAGGAGCTCGCCAGTTGCTGGTCCAGGAGATGATGAAAGCAAAACCGGATGCATTGCTTGTGAAGAAGGAGATGGATGTGACCTTTGCTCTTCGCAGACAGGAGGTGGTCAACGAAAAACCTGCCATTAACCTGATGTTACAGAGATGGCCAGCTCTTTTCACAGAAAGTCAGGTTAGTAAGAGTGTTTTTAATACTTGAAATATTATTGCATTTTTTAATTGTAATGCTGATGACTGATCATTAAAAAAACTATGTACCATTGGCACCACTTAAAGGGTAAGTTCAGCCAATTTCATGAAACGGTTGTATTGCTTGATGATGACTTTTTTTTTTTTGCTCAACTGTTTGAAATTCTAGCCATAATAATGGGGGTCAGATGTTTGTGTACATTTTTTTAACGGTCTTAAATTCAATATTATCCATCTAAAAAGTTTTGCAAAACCAGCAGTAACATTACATTATGGAAACAGCTTTTGATGTAATATTTGGGGTATGATGAGACACATTTCTTAAGATTTAAGCATCTGACCACCCCATTAGAATGGCTATGATCTCAGAAACGGCTGAGCAAAAATGTCTGTGCCATCGGGTACTGACAATTCATGTAAGCAACACAACTGCATGATGAAGTAAGCTGAACTTGCCCTTTTATTTGAAAAAAATGTCTCAAAGGTGCAGCTTTTCATCCCCCATGTGATACACATATCTGCATACAAGCTATAGCCATATTACAATACATTTGCATAATTGTTGTGATCATATCAGATAAGAAAAATGACATGTAAGTACAACTTGACAGTGGTTGTGGATATTTTATTTCTTTCAGGTGTACCAAGAGTTTGGCAGAGTGGTGGGGACAAATCTCAGAGAAAGCTTCTTTGGTTCGCTGGACAGCTATTCTGCAAGCCTGGTCGAGCTCTTCAGGAAGAAGAAAGGCCTCACTGGTCAGCTTTTGGCTGCGCTTTTACACCAAACAAAGGTGAGTTAATTTGTCATGTGTACATTTTGTCCTGTGCATGTCTATTGCTTCCCTCTTCATGTCTATTCTGCCATTTTCTTCTTTTGTCTCTGTGATGTCCTCTGTACTTTTTTTATTCTATGTTTTCTCTTTGTCCTTACCATTAATCTCATGCCTCATTTTCTAGTCTTTTGTCCTGTTCTCTTTTCTGAAATGCAACATTTATTCTCTGTTGAACTACTTCATTTTGATTGTTGTCGAGTAATTGACAGGTATTTCTAAAATGTGTTTCCCAAATGTGAGTATCCTTGTTTTGTATTGTGTGTCTACTGTCTTGCAGACCTCTGAGCCAACAGACAACCGATGCCTATGTCTTCCGGGACTGCCCATCATCTTGGGGATGATCCTTCGGAGTTCTTCAAGACTTACTGCGCAAGTGAAGTGAAGCTAAGCTTGTTGACATAACCGTTAGAACACACCCACAACCCAAGTGATGGTCATTCGATTACACTGCATTTTCCTTCGGGAAGCGTAGCCTTTGTGTAATCGAATGACCATCACTTGGGTTGTGGGTGTGTTCTGACTGTTACGTCAACAAGCTTAGCTTCACTTCACTTGTGCAGTAAGTCTTGAAGAACTCCGAAGGATCATCCCCCAAGATGATGGGCAGTGCCCGAAGACATAGGCATCGGATGTCTGTTGGCTCAGAGGTCTGCAAGACAGTAGACACACAATACAAAACAAGGATACTCACATTTGGGAAACACATTTTAGAAATACCGGTCAATTGCTCGACAACAATCAAAATGAAGTAGTTCAACAGAGAATAATGTTGCATTTCAGAAAAGAGAACAGGACAAAAGATTAGAAAATGAGGCATGAGATTAATGGTGAGGACAAAGAAAAAAAGAATTTAAAAAAGTACAGAGGACATCACAGAGACGAAAGAAGAAAATGGCAGAATAGACATGAAGAGGGAAGCAATAGACATGCACAGGACAAGATGATGAAATATGTCAAGTGTACATCTTGTCCTGTGTGTGTGTCTTGCTTCTCTCTTCATGTCCATTCGGTCATTTTCGTTTTTCATCCCCTCGTGATGTCCTCTGTACTTTTTTGTTATTCATTTTTGTTATTCTCTTTGCTTGTTCTTCCCATTAATATCATGCCTCATTTTATCTTTTGTCCTGTCCTCTTATAGGTATTTTCTGAAATGCAACATTATTCTCTTAACAACTTCATTTTGATAGGTGTCGAGATATTGACAGGAATTTCTAAAATGTGTTTTCTAAATGTAAGTATCCTTGTTTTGTATTGTGTGTCTACTGTCTTGCAGTCCTCTGAGCCAACAGACATCCGATGCCTATGTCTTCGGGGACTGCCCATCATCTTGGGGGATGATCCTTCGGAGTTCTTCAAGACTTCCTGCGTAAGTGAAGTGAAGCTAAGCTTGTTGATATAACATATCAGAACACACCCAAAACCCCAAGTAGTGGTCATTCGATTACACTAGTCTTTTGCTACACACACTCAAGGTGTCCCTCACGCAACTCCAACCATACTTTTCTGTAGGCCTGTATCTTCATTAAAACTAAAACTAGAGATGTCCAAATCTGCTTTTAAATTCTTTCAGATTCACACTTTTGAAAAGAGGGTGTGACACCCACACTTTAGACTGTCTCATCTCCACAACCACACAGACATGAAAACAGGTCAGGGGTGAGAATCGTGTGCCATCCAATCAATCACTAGTCAGTGTTTCCCATACATTGAGGAAACTATGGCGGCCCGCCATAGTTTAAATTTGGCCGCCATAGTTTACGAAAATGTAAAAAAAAAAAAAAAAAATTTTTTTTTTTTTTTTCCAACGATATCCGTTTTTGTTAAAAACGATTTGAATTACGATTTTGAATTTCCTTCGCATTTTCCTCCTGGAGTAAATACATCCTATAGACTCTGTATTGGTTAGATAAGTAGTCCCACGGTAACACAGAATGAGGGGAAAGCATTAGGAAGTGACCGTAAGGGTATTACAGTTGATTCATGTGTGCACACGTGTAACATCGGGTGAGTAACAGAACATGTGCGCAACGATGCGTTATGACACGCCGATATGCGAGGATCTTCGTCCAAATCGCTAGTCGCATGCATCATCGCTAACTGTGTTTACATCGCGTGCCGCGTGTAAGGGAAATGTTAGTTGTTGACATGTATGGAATTCACTTCAATTTGTGCTGTTTCTTGCTTCAGTTGTGGACAAAACGATTGGCCAAACTCACAATAGAAAGCCTTTGCTGTGCTACTGGCCCAGAGAGCTGAAAAAAAAAAAACCTTCATAGAAGAAGTCACACTTAACAGGGGTGTTAACCAATCCAATGAGTTCTCTCTCTCTCTCTCTCTCTCTCTCTCTCTCTCTCTCTCTCTCTCTCTCTCTCTCTCTCTCTCTCTCTCTCTCTCTCTCTCTCTCATAGTAGCCTACTATTTACCCATAACAAATGGTGACTTTCTGAGCCCTTTTTAATTTGTAGCCTATATCACTGAAGGCATGATAATGCTTCATCATATTTTAGAAATAGGGCCTATGTGCCTTTTATATACCACATGTTTATCATTTTGAAATTGTTTCAGTTGTTTATGACTTGTGTATGACTGAAATTATCTCTGCATACTATCAGTGCTGCATTGCTTTGTAAAGATAGGCTATTCAACACACTTTAAAAACACACTGAAAAGATACGGCCATAGTAGCCTACTGAAAACATTTTGTTCATAATAAATAATGGTGATTAATAAATGGTGGTCTTAAATTTTCATACTGACATCCTTGGATTTGACTTGGTAGATCACGGCAGACCATCAACTTCAAAAGTAGATCTTGGTTAAAAAAAGGTTGGGCACCCCTGCTATAGAGAGAACCACAAGTGCTTGAAAGACAGGGATCAAAAGCCTAGTCAAGTTGTTGTAGTTTACTTGGGTTTGGGAGCAATATAAAAAACCTTCAGAGAAGGGACAGTTGGGATGAGTTTACACTCCCTAGGCTTTGTTTTACAGTTGTAATGAGTTTGGTGACAGACCTTCATTGACACAGCAGAGGAGACATCGGGCTGCAGATAGAAATTAATGTGTAATGAATGTGAATATAGACATAAATGTGTAATATGTTGTTCAGCCCTTTTAATGGGAGGAATTTGGAAAAAACTGGCCCTGTGACCAGCACCCCTCATGTAGAATGTGTACGCCTACAGATATGTGTGGGGGAAAAGGCATAGCCTACCCTCTAAGACCCTTTTTGTCTATGCGTTAACAATTTCACAGTGCTCTTAAATTCTTATCTCTGCTCCTATTTTGTTTTATTATTGTTTCCCAGACCCCTGCATGAGGGACGAATGAAACTGTGTTGTAAACAGAAATTATTTACTGTACTGCATTTTTTGACAATGACAATGTACTACTATTATACAAGTCATGGGTAAAATCTTATGTAGCCTTATTTCTCAAAATATAAATGGCTGAAATATAGGCCCAGGCCTACAGTTTCTCCATGCGCCAATTGTAGTCATTGTTTTGCCGTTTTGCATTTACGCTGCAAGAATACCCCCCCCCCCCCCCCAAAAAAAAAGGCCCGTGTGAGAAGACCCCCACCCCCCCCCCCCCCCCCCACCCGACAAAATAAACCCCGGCTGCCCCCATAGTTTCCAAAATTTCTGTGGGAAACACTGCTAGTTCAATGCCAATTCAATGTGCTACAAACATGCAGCATCATGACAGCGTGCACACAGCGCAGTGAAGATCTTTAAACACATTTTTTTTTATACAGATATTAAATTTTGAGAGCAAGAGGCTGGAAGCACTTCAATCATTTGGAGCCATTTGACCATGACAATAACACTGCTTTACACTTGCTTGCACTAACATGGCATGGCTTGCTAAGGGCAGGTAAACTGTAGCCTAAGATACGTCCTGCCAACAGATCATTTGAAATTGAAACTGACAACCCACTAGTTTTCAAGCGATTTAATGGGCAGTAACACATACTTCAACCCAATATGTTTCTATCGACATGACAAAAATAAGGCATGCACTTTGTCCATTTTTTTTCTTTTGATGTGCGTGACTTCGAGAGAGCATCCAGTGGCTAACATCCACACATGATTCCACCAACTAATCGAAATGCTTTCGTCCTCATTTGTACTAAAAGGAATAGAGTACCAGTATCATAATCTCAATATGTAATTGTGCACCTACAATGAATTTACAGTGAGGTTGTCAGCGAACTTGATGTTGGATCAGTTAAGCTGCTACTTTATAAGGAGTGATGTACCTTCCATAAAGACAGCACATTTCAGGATTTGGATGGGATAAATGGTCAGGCACTGCTCTCTTCAAATTGTCTGGGAATCGTATCTGACAAAATGTGTTCAGGTGTGATGCCAAGACTTGACATTCTTTCAAATGACATTAAAAGGTGCCTGTATGCGAGATATCAAGCAAATTGAAGAGGGTCACCCGGGGAGATTCTAGGGAATTCTTTGAATTGACATGGATGGACACTTTTTCTGATTTTTCAATGTAAAAAAAGAAAAACAAACAAACATCATAATCAAATGAAATTGCTTAAATGTTACATATTTGGCTTGGCTGTACAGAAGAAAACTCTTAAGGCCTGGTAAATCCTGTATGAGCAGTGTATCTTTAATATCTTTTGGTTAAAGCATCTAAAGGCATTTTATTGTGGACAGCATGTTATCTAATTACCATGATTCTCTCCTTGTCATTTTCTTTCTCTCTTTCTTTCTTTTCTTAGGATGCAGCTGACACAGCATACAGTCAGATTCCAGTGGGAATCCTCATTCAGGATGAAACCTCACCGCTGAACCCATCTAGAGTAGGAATTATCCTAGAAGGGAATGTGGCGATGGATGGGCTGCCCAACCTCCCTCAGGCATTCTGTGTCCTTTTCGGACTGATTTATGCCTTGCATCTGGACTATCCCAAGTGCATGAAGCACACTTTTAATTTTGTGCAGCAGGTGATGTTGAAATTAGGTAAGAGTCAACTGTCACCCAAAATCCAAACTCTGAAAAACCAGCTGGCGGAGTAAAAAAGGGTGTTACCTAGGTAGGTTCTATGCATATCTCAATGATATAGTATCGATATCCTCATTCTACACAAGATCTTTACAGTAAGAATTACAATGACTATTTACAAAAAATATCTTTGGTTGTTTTAATACAAAACCGAGGTTTTTATTTACAGGAAATTGTTTCTGTTTTTTGTTATTCTACAGGTGCTGCTCATATAATTAGAATAACATGTAAAAGTTGTTTTATTTCCACAATTTCATCAATAATGTTAAACGTTCATTCATTATAGAGACATGAGCCACATTGAAACTATTCCCACAATTCATTATTTAATTTTTGCACATGTTGGTCTTCCAGCCCAAAAAACTCAAATTTGATTTCATTTCAATGTTCAAGTTATGGTTTGGAATCTCTTTGTCATAATTACTGACATGATTCATTTGCATTGAAATCTATTTGCCATAATTACTGCCATGATGCATTTGCATTGAAAAGACATTCCTAACCAAAACTTGAACATTAAAATGTAGCTTAGAAAGTACAAAACTGTGGGAATAGTTTCAGATGAAGCTCATGTATCTATAATGAATGAACATTTAACATTCTTGATAAATTGTGGAAATGGAACAACCTTTTCATGATATTGTTATTATATGGGCAGCACCTGTACACATCTCGTTTTGAACAAAACTTAAATTCAGACTCTGAAAAACCTGTTTGCAGGGTAAAAATGGTTTCAGCCAGTTATGTTCTTTGCATTGTGTGCTGAAAGTTATTATTGCCACAGTTTTGTGTGTGTGTGTATATACATATTTCAGTGAAATGAGCAGTGTCCACTCCAATGAACAAAAGTGGATTCTTTTTTGTTTTGTGTGTTTTTTTTCTTTCCTTAACCAAAATTCACTGAAAAACCAGATTAAGAAAGCATAATAAAAAAAAGATGTTTGGTTGGTTTAATACAAAACCGATAGGTTTTTATTTACAGGAAATTGTTTCAGTTTTTTGTTACTCTACAGGTGCTGCTCATATAATTAGAATAACATGTAAAAGTTGTTTTATTTCCACAATTTCATCAAGAATTTTAAATGTTCATTCATTATAGAGACATGAGCCACATCTGAAACTATTCCCACAATTCATTATTTAATTTTTGCACATGTTGGTCTTCCAGCCCAAAAATACTCAAATATGAACTCGACTCAAAACCTCAAACATTTCAATGTTCAAGTTATGGTTAGGAATCTATTTGCCATAATTACTGACCTGATGCATTTGCATTGAAATCTATTTGCCATAATTACTGCCATGATGCATATGCATTGAAAAGACATTCCTAACCAAAACTTGAACATTAAAATGTAGTTTAGAAAGTACTAACTGTGGAAATAGTTTCAGATGTGGCTCATGTATCTATAATGAATGAACATTTAACATTCTTGATAAAATTGTGGAAATAAAACAACTTGTACATGATATTCTTATTATATGGGCAGTAACTGTACATATCTCGTTTTGAACAAAACTTAAATTTCAGACTCTGAAAAACTTGTTTGCAGAGTAAAAATGGTTTCAGCCATTTAAGTTCTTTGCATTGTGTGCTGAACATTATTATTGACACAGTTTGTGTGTGTGTGTGTATATATACATATTTCAGTGAAATGAGCAGTGTCCTCCATTGAACAAAAGTGGATTCTTTTTTTGTTGTATTTTTTATTTTTTTATGTTTTCCTGAACCAAAATTCACTGAAAAACCAGTTGCCAAGCTTGTCTTTTATTTTGCTCAAAATATAACAATAAAACATGTTTTGATATTTGAATATTCTGTTGTTCTTCTACTTATCTAGCTAATTGGTTACAATTTTGTGAATGTAACTTCATATTTCATGTGAAATAACTATACGAAACATGTGATATTACAGAAGACTTTCAGTTTGATCAACTTAAAATTTAGTACATTTAACTGCAAAATTTAAATAAAATAATTATTCATAAAGGTTAATCTTACGAATGATGGTAAGTTTAATCGACTGGGAATTTAGTACATTAAACTGGGAATTTTGCATACAATAACTACAGATAACAGTTACTACTGTGGAAGATGGTAGGTTTAATCAATTTGGACTTAAGTACATTTAACTTAAACTTTTACATATAATGAGTGTAAGTTTAATCATTAATAATTACTTAGTTTTTCTAGGGCAACCACTTTTCTGGTTTTTTGTAAGTAAACTCAACTTATAAGGTTTTACAGTGCATTGTTAATTTCGTCAACCATGACTATGACTAAAATATTTCGTCAATGCCCTTTTTTGATTTTCGTCATTTAGACTAAGACTAAGACTAAATTGGGAAGGCAATGACAAAAATATGACTAAGACTAAAATTGATTTTCGTCATTGTGACTAAGACTAAGACTACATGTTAAAAAAACTGACGAAATTACAGTTTTTTTCAATTGCTAACAAGCACTTACCCATACTATCTGTACTTTTTCTAAACTCTTAACACAGACTACCACCTACCAAACACAATTGGCCAAACAGTTAATTTTCTTCTCAAAAGCACACACTGTTAAATATACACAAAGTACTCATTTCAAAATAGAACACATCATTTTCTGTACACACTCACTTTACCAAAACACTAGAAACATGGCTCAAAATGAAGCACGTCTGTCAAACAATAACACTTGTTTTCATTTCACAAGATACATTGAGTCAATCAAATTACACAAGACTTCAAAACACTGGCTATTGTCAACATTAGAGAAGCTTCATAGACTTTCACGTTTCAGTTTTACAGGTAGCCTAGTGCATGCATTCAAATCATGCAATTCACTGTTTGCACTAAATTTCCAAAGGCAACAGGACTCTGACCTCATGTGTTGTTGGCATTCATAATGATTCCAGTACGAAGCATTTTTTACTGTTGACTACAGGAGGTACAGTAGAAATACTGTTTATAGCATGATAGAACATACACAGTTTTGCAATGTTACTTACAGTGAACAAAATATCATGAAACAAATACATTAAAAAGCTCAAACAAGACGGTTGCATAGGGCACCAAATGTCTTGGGAGGATGAAGCCTGAAAGTCCCACAGAATTAGAATGTCACACAAAATCCATAAAAAATTACAGTGAACCTTACACTGACAATGTTGTCAATGGTATTCATGGCCACTCAGTATGCAGGTTCTACAGTAGATCTTAGATAAAATTGAAGACACTGTTTACAGATGCGAATTTTGAAAATCCACAAAAGGAACGGGGTGCTTCCCAAGGGCAAATGGACTACAATCGGCCCTGAAATTCTTGAATCTATTACACCTTTTCATGTATTTCCAAATCATGACTTCATGGACAGCATTGATTTCAGACATTTACTGTATTTACAGTCATTTATACCAATTTCAGCAGATGTGTTGAGAGAGTGATATATACAATTTCTAAACATGATTCATTATGAAGATTTTGTTAGGCCTATAGACATTCTTCTCATAAACAAACAGTTCTTTCCAACTGTTACAAAAGCATTTTCATTCTGTGATTGTGAGACAACTTTTTACTGTAAAAACTGTCAACAGAACCGACCAACTAAAATTTGAGGTTTTCTCCTACTTTTATCAATAATCTGTTTACTGTACTCTTGCTAATGTCATGCAAAGGCATATTTACTTACAGTAAATAAGGATTTGGATGTTGTATTTCCAGTTTTGACACACTGTGTGAAAGCACTTGAAAATAAGCCATAAAAGATACATTGTTTTGTAGCTGTGGTTATCCTGTGTGTAAAGCAAATGTTAGCATTATAGAAATGCATTCATTGACTGTTAATTGTGCGAAAAAGGCATTTAATGTGTCAACTGCATGGCCATGGAAAGCCCTTGGTGTGTTAACTGTGCTAAGAGTTTTGCAAATGTCGCTGAGGATTGGACAAAAGCTTGTTAGCAATTAAAAAAAACTGTAACACTGGTGTTAAATAAAATAGAGAAAAAGAGAACCAGTGTGTGAAGAAGTTTCATTCTGCACAGTGTGATATATGTTGAAAAGAGAAGCAGTGTGCGGAGAAGTTTTTTTCTGTACAGTCAATGATATATGTTAAAAAGAGAAGCAGTGTGTGGAGAAGTTCTATTATGTACAGTGTTGACTAAAATGACTAAAAATTGACTAAGACTAAAATTGATTTTCGTCATTTAGACAAAGACTAAGACTAAATTGGGAAGGCAATGACTAAAATATGACTAAGACTAAAATTGATTTTCGTCATTGTGACTAAGACTACGACTAAATTAAAAAAAGCTGACAAAATTAACACTGTTTCATACTCAACAGCTCAGTGTACCAAATATGTACAGAGACAGTGTATATGACAGACAATATAGTATATACTGACTGTATACTGTGTGAAATACAGTAATGTACAAGTGATGGGATTGCTACTTTACAGAATTACTAGAATTCTGAGAGCATGTGGCAGAGAACAACTGTGTGTTCACACCTGAGCAGGAGACCCACATTCTGAATATGGTGATGGCTAACAATAAGGCTGCAGGAAATTCCCTAGGCCTAATAGAACATGGCAGAACCTTTGCAAATATAAATAATGTGAGCATCTCTGCAATATCACGGCTAGTTGAAAGAAACAAAATTCACATGAAGCAGGTCTTCAAGGTTCAGAACATATAAAACAACTATGTTGATATATGCAGGTAATCAACAATTAGTTTTGAATATGCTGTGGGAGTCTATACTGATATTGACCAGCCGGCATGTCAGGACTGGATACAAGGTGATACTTTCTCCGCTGTCTTGCACTTGAAGACATAGCATGTGATGTCAATGAAATGTTATTGTTGGATCCAGCAAGGCATATGGGTGTTCAGTAATTTCCTTTGTTAGACTTACATTTTGTTTCCTGGTATATTTGAATTACATATCAAAAACATATTTTTAGTTTGCTCTGGGGAACGTAAATAAACATCCATGACTGAAGTCTCATCCCCTGTGTTTTTATACCACAAGTATTCATGACAAAAGTGTGATCTACAATTGATTTGCATTGTGCAGAGAACAACAAAAGCTAAATGTGTGTATCATTTATACTGCATGTGTGTAGGTGCAGTGTGTGTGTGTTTATTATAAGAAAGTTTGTGTGAATGATTTGACACAAAAATGCACATTTTCCAAAAGTGTATAGCGTTTTTCAACCTTAGTTTGATTTTGCAACACATCTACAGTGCTTTGCTATATAGGTGTGAAGTTCTTGTAGTTGTGTGTAGAGTTTTGCAAAAGCAGCCAAAGTTGCGAAAATTGAGCTTTAGCAATCAGAAAAAACTGTATTGTCGGATCCAGCATGGCATATGGATGTTCAGTAATTTCCTTTGTTAGACTTACATTGTGTTTTCTTTTATATTTGAATTACATGTCAAAAACATATTTTTAGATTGCTCTGGGGAACGTAGATAAACATCCATGATTGAAGTCTCATCCCTTGTGTTTTTATATCACAAGTATTCATGACAAAAGTGTGATCTACAATTGATTTGCATTGTGCAAAGAACAACACAAGCTAAATGTGTGTATCATTTATACTGTATGTGTGTAGTTGCAGTGTGTGTGTGTCTTTTATAAGATAGTTTGTGTGAATGCTTTGACACAAAAATGCACATTTTCCAAAAGTGTATAGCGTTTTTCAACCTTAGTTTGATTTTGCAACACATCTACAGTGCTTTGCTATATAGGTGTGAAGTTCTTGTAGTTGTGTGTAGAGTTTTGCAAAAGCAGCCAAAGTTGCGAAAATTGAGCTTTAGCAATCAGAAAAAACTGTAAAGGGTTAAAGGCTTCTGCCCCTCTACCACCCCATTGCTCTCCAGCTCACAGGAGCTCACAATGTGTGTGTGTGTGTGTGTGTAGCTGTGTGTGTGTGTGTGTGTGTGTGTGTGTGTAGCTCTCTCTCTGTGTGTGTGTGTGTGTGTGTGTGTGTGTGTGTGTGTGTGTGTGTGTGTGTGTGTGTGTGTGTGTGTGTGTGTGTGTGTGTGTGTGTGTGTGTGTGTGTGTGTGCATGTGTAGCTGGGTGTGTGTGTGTGTGTGTGTGTGTGTGTGTGTGTGTGTGTGTGTGTGTGTGTGTGTGTGTGTGTGTGTGTGTGTGTGTGTGTGTGTGTGTGTGTGTGTGCGTGTGTAGCTGTGTGAGCATGTGTAGCTGTGTGTGTGTGTGTGTGTGTGTGTGTGTGCGTGTGTGTAGCATGTGTAGCTCTGTGTGTGTGTGTGTGTGTGTGTGTGTGTGTGTGTGTGTGTGTGTGTGTGTGTGTGTGTGTGTGTGTGTGTGTGTGTGTGTGTGTGTGTGTGTGTGTGTGTGTGTGTGTGTGTACATGTGTACATGTGTGTGTGTGTGTGTAGCTGTGTGTGTGTGTGTGTGTGTGTGTGTGTGTGTGTGTGTGTTTTTATACACTGTGTGTGAATTCCAAAATGCTACCTTGCGTCCCCCACTTGTGCTTGTGGCCTCGCCCTGCCTCCTGGCCCCTCCTCCGTGGAGAAAACAATAACGTTTCCCAGCTGTCAGCCTAGCTACAACAATTTTTGGGGGACTATTCTTCATTCACCAAACAGTTTCCAAATGAGAAAATGACTTTCATTTTAGCTTTTGCGAGATATTGAAATATAATGCTGTTGTCAGTGATGTCATCATGACATATTACTTCCTGGTACGAGGCCACACGCACAAGTGGAGGACGCAAGGTCGCATATTGGAACGCAGCCAGAGACTGGTGCTCTACCGCATGCAAAATTCACATGAAATTCGCATGGCAACCCGTTCATGCACTAAAAGTGCACGGGCACACGCAGGGAAGCCGACAAGGGGGGACAAACAGGTCACTTATCCCGGGCCCAGGGAGAGAGGGGGCCCAAAATTAGGTCCTCATTGCATTTTATGTATTGGGTGGGGGGCCCTTTCAGATGACTTTGTCCTGGGCCCGGCCAAAGCTGTCAGCGGCCCTGCGCACATGTATCCTGCAGTCAGCATGAGCCCGACCTTGGTAGCCTACTTGTCACCTAGTGGGCCTCCCTCGTCCCCTTGAAATATTTGCCATTTGCACATACAGGCCACTAACAGTAGAGAGTTTGTTCACCTCAATACATCGATCTGTCTCGTTCAGTTGACCTCTCGTGACACTTGTGAACAAACAGTGCATGGTTGAAAACACTGTTCGCTTTCAGCTGCGCATATTGCATTTATTTAGTGTGTCTCATATTAGGCCCTAAGGTATTTTTTCCCTAGATGTTAAATGTTCAATGTTGGGGGGGCGGTTGTGGCGCAGCGCGCTAAGCCCCCCACATTTGGACTTACATGCCCACGGGGACCCCGGTTCGAGTCCGGCCGGGGTCATTTCCAGATCCCACCCCATTTCTCAGTCCCATTCGCTTCCTGTCACCATCTCAGACTGTCCTATCAAATAAAGGCATAAAAGCCCCTAAAAAAAAAGTTCAATGTTAACATGTTAACATGTTATTTATTACATCATCCCTTTGTTGTTACTGGTTGGTATTGTTAATTGTCCTGTCTTGCATTTTAATGTCAATGTCAGTCATGTCTATGTCCTGGCATGGCCCCTAGAGAGAGAAATGTAATTTCAATTTCCTTGTATGACCTGTGCATACGAAGAAACTGACAATAACATCTGACTTGACTTGACTTTTCACATGTGTTGCTATTTAAACTTGTGAAATTAGAAAGTGGACAAATAATGTACATGTTGCAGGCAAGCATGTTTTTGAAACTGTGCCAATGTCAATGTACTGAAATGTAAACTTGAACTTAAGTAGGCCTACGGTTTGTCCACAACAGTCCCTTACCCCACTGCACTGAGGGACTCTGAGAAGGGTCAGAGAAGCTGACAAGGGGGGGGGGGGGGGGTGGTGAGTTCCCAGGTAGCAAAGTTTTTCTGGCCCATTGTTGGCCCGATCCTTTTTTCGCGAGTGCTGACAGTCGGCCCAATTCTGGCTTTGTCCGCGGCCCAATAATGGCCCTATTACCGTATGCCGACAGTGTTGGCTCAGTTACTGCATGAGACTGACAGTTATTTTCAGTGTCGGCCGAGTGTTGGCTCAGTTACTGCATGAAGTGACAGTTATTTTCAGTGTTCTATGAAGTGTTGGCTGAGTCACGGTAACCAGTGTTCCAGCCGAGCCGACACTCAGCCGACAGTGCCGACATTCAGCCAAAATCGGGCCGACTGTTCTTAACGGTTCTTGCTACCTGTGTTGTCCCTGGCCCAGAGTCATGGGGGGGGTTGGGGGGGGTAATTGGGTCCTCATTACATTGCATGTATTGGGTAGGGGGCCCTTTCAGATGACTTTGTACTGGGCCAGCCAAAGCTGTCAGCTGTGATCATGGTGCCACTCTCTGCCTGAACTCTTGTCACCTCTGCTGAGGTCATTGGTGACTCCAGCTCAAATATGCTGCAACCAGCTGATTTACAGGAAATCAGGAGGCTGCGTGCGTGACATCCCACGACCAGCGTTGTGTAAAGTAGAAGGATACATGGGTTCTAATTTTTTTTTTTATATCCCCTGGCTGCGCGAACCTAGCTGCACACAACTCAACCTCTGATTATTGGAAACCGCTGTCGGTTAAAACAATTAGCTCACGTGGTTGGCTGCCCGTGTCTTGCCCCTCCTCACAACATTGTGTTTACAAACACTGTGAATCCATGTATTGGTACAAAATAATGGAATAATAATTACAACACCAGTAGTTACATTGTATTATTATGTATTATGCACATTATATTGCTGCAACTATGTAATACCATACTACTAGGGTTGTAAATAATTACCCCCGCCAAGGAGGTAATGTTTTTGGTCGCGTTGGTTTGTCTGTCCGTTTGTCTGTCTGTTTGTTTGTTTGTCTGTCTGTCTCTCAGCAGCATAACTCAAAAGCTAATCAACGGAATTCAACGAAACTTTGTGGGTTAGTTAATAATGACCCAAGGAACAAGTGATTAAATGCTGGTGGTGATCCGGATCACGAACCGGAACCAGGACTTTTTTAAAGATTCTTCACCATGCAGACACCTCCTAGTGACCAGAAATTGAATTGCGGGAACACCACAAGACAAGGCAGAAAGACTTAGGGTGTAAAATAGTCAAATGTATCAAGCAGCTTCCTTGACGGAGGTCTGCGCTCTCTGAGTGATTCTAGTTTGCATTTGTACATTTTTGTACATTTGTACATTTGTACATTTTTGTTCTACATTTTCAAGATTCCCTTTGGTCCAAAGGGGAATTTGTGACAGACATCCACATAACTGACACATAACATATCAAATATGTTATGTTAAAAAAAAGAAATAATAAAATTACAAAAATGCATTAAAAGAGCTAATACTGTAATTTCATAGTTACCGCTCTATGTATGTTACCTGGATGGTCATCACAAGTTGCTTGACAAAAAACAATTTACATCACAAGGTAAATATTGAGTACCCTGAATATCTAATGTCAATATATCCAATAACAATTGCATAAAATCGGCTCACAGTTTTAATAATGACTTTTTTATAGCAGTTGAATAGCAATATCATGTATATAGATTGTTTTGAAAAGAATCAGTGATACACATCACATTTTCATTCTGTGTCTTTAAATGTGTCAAATACTGACAGGATACACACCTACTACCACCAGCATCAGAACCATGCTGTGTGTGTGTGTGTGTGTGTGTGTGTGTGTGTGTGTGTGTGTGTGTGTGTGTGTGTGTGTGTGTGTGTGTGTGTGTGTGTGTGTGTGTGTGTGTGTGTGTGTGTGTGTGTGTGTGTGTGGTTAGGGGGTGGCGCTGGGTGCCGTCCTCCTTGCATTATAAAACCAGTAGTCTCCTCTCTCCCTCTCCCACCTGCCCCTCAGAGGACCAGACTGAGCCGCAGCTCCAGAGGGCCAGCTTCACACCACACTGTAAGTCTCCCAATGCAATTCTATGACATTATACAGACATTGTTGTAGACATTAGCCTGAAATTGTTAACTTAGAAGTGTGTGTGTGTGTGTGTGTGTGTGTGTGTGTGTGTGTGTGTGTGTGTGTGTGTGTGTGTGTGTGTGTGTGTGTGTGTGTGTGTGTGTGTGTGTGTGTGTGTGTGTGTGTGTGTGTGTGTGTGTGTGTGTGTGTGTGCGCGTGTGTGTGTTTGTGTGTCAAGTCATGTGTACTTTATTGTCAATAATCTATATAACAGGGTTAGCACAGACATTTGAAATTGTGTGTTTGTGTGTGTGTGTGTGTGTGCGTGTGTGTGTGTGTGTGTGTGTGTGTGTGTGTGTGTGTGTTGTGTGTGTGTGTGTGTGTGTGTGTGTGTGTGTGTGTGTGTGTGTGTGTGTGTGTGTGTGTGTGTGTTGTGTAGTCTACTTTTGTTGTGGGGGGTATACCGCATATTTGAGCATTTTATTAAGTGGGTATACTGGGTATATATTTATGCTATTCTACATCAGTGGTTCCCAACCAGGGGTACGTGTACCACTAGGGGTACGTGAGCACACTGCAGGGGGTACTTGGAAAAATGTAATTTTAACAAATGTATGGAGCTTAGTTACATTGGAATAGAGAAAGCGATATAGAATGTGACTTAGGGGGTACTCATGGCACAACGAAAAGGCATAGGGGGTACACAAGACAAAAAAGGTTGGGAAACACTGCTCTAAATAATGGATCAATCAATATTAAATGGGTATACTGAAATCCCTGAAATGTGTGTGTGTGTGTGTGTGTGTGTGTGTGTGTGTGTGTGTGTGTGTGTGTGTGTGTGTGTGTGTGTGTGTGTGTGTGTGTGTGTGTGTGTGTGTGTGTGTGTGTGTGTGTGTGTGTGTGTGTGTGTGTGTGGTTAGGAAGTGGCACGGGGCACTTTTCGTCTCGTGTTATAACTCCCACCTCAGAAGACCAGACTGAGCCGCAGCTCCAGAGGACCAGCTTCACACCACACTGTAAGTCACCCAATGCAATTAAAAGAAAAAAAAAAACATGTTTAAGATAGTTGCTGATCAACAACATTTTTAATTTAGTTGTTGATGTTCATGAGATATGAAAAGACTTTATATGAAAATGCACAAATCGGCATACATGGTTGTACTCTGTATAGTGTATTCTCCAACTTATTCCACTACTGTTCAAAGCGTTTTACAACACCCCATGTACTTTAAATAACATATCCATTAATCATTGACGGCTATCAACAATTGCTACAACTAATTCTCGAATGCAGTGGTTTCCAAACATTTTTTTTAATGATGGAACCCCCTTTTGGAGTGCAGAAGACTTTCAGGACCCAATATTTTTGTCCCTTAATATTGCTTGATTGTAATCCCATAGATTGAGGGTCTAATGCAAACTGCCCCTTCTCTCTGCGACCTCTGGGATGTAACCCTGCGCCTGACTTCCTGTCCTTCCAGTCTGTTAGTCCCCCTGCTGGCCATGCAAGGTTGTGTTCAAATCAGATGACAACTATGAATAGTTTATTTTTATATACTGTATTCCGACCATCGTACTAAAGACATTACCAGGCCTTACATTTACTAGAGGATATTTAGCCCTTACTTGTTCACACCCTCATACAAAGGAGGTTATAGGCAATGTCGATTAAAAATCAGAATGCTTTGATGGAATGGAACTACTGGAACTGGAACTGATCTATTGGAAATACACATACACATACACCGAAACATATTCTGCTATAAGCAATTAAAATGAATAGAATATTATAGGCAAAAGTTACCTTGAGTAACAGACATGCTAATTCAGGGGTTCCCAAACTTTTCCCCCTGTGCACCCCCTCTTACATTTCAATGTGGTTCGCGCACTCTCTGAGCGAATATTTTGGTGTGCTGATTGCCCCGCAAGTATGGATTCACTGCTCATTCACTGTATATTAAGCACAGTCGTTTTTGGGGAGTCCTCTTTTCCAATAGTCTTGGAATCAAACTACACTTCAGATTGACCCTTCCAGCATACAATGCACCATACAATTAAAACCTACTTAATGTTATATTGCATTATATTTTAAACCAACCGCCACAGTGAAAACGAATGGTATTACATCCCAAAACGTTATTAGCTCCCCTCGGG